>NC_053025.1:100225154-100309302 GCF_003073215.2 Triticum urartu | reverse complement strand
TGGGTCACTAAGGAACTGACACGTGTTCCAACGGTAAGATTTCAAACACACACAACAACTTTACTTGGACTACAAGCAAAGCTGACTTATCCAACTCTAGACAAGATTTGCTCTCATAGTCTTCACTCGAAGACATAGGATTTTGGTTAATCATCACTTCAGTCATTCTAACTGGTTCTCTTGGACCCCACTTAATAGTACGGTAGTTCCTATGACTCGAGCTAAGGACACCCAGTCCTCGCCCAATCACTCTGGTAAGTCTTCAAGGTAGACTTCCAAACCTTCACAGACTTCGTTCACCGGCGATCCACAATGACTCTTGGATGCTCAGAACGTGACGCCTAACCGGCTGGAGGATTCACAGTCCTCAAGTGTAATAAGTCTTCAGATCACACAGACAGGTAGACTTAAGTGATGCCTAACACTCTTTGGCTCTGGGTGTTTAGGGCTTTATCCTCGCAAGGAATTCTCTCTCAAAGGCTTCGAGGTGGGTTGCTCTCAAACGACAAAAGCCGTACTCTAACTCTGAGCAGCCAACCATTTATGGTTGTAGGGGGTGGGCTATTTATAGCCACTAGGCAACCCGACCTAATTTGTCCGAAATGACCCTGGGTCACTAAGGAACTGACACGTGTTCCAACGGTAAGATTTCAAACACACACAACAACTTTACTTGGACTACAAGCAAAGCTGACTTATCCAACTCTAGACAAGATTTGCTCTCATAGTCTTCACTCGAAGACATAGGATTTTGGTTAATCATCACTTCAGTCATTCTAACTGGTTCTCTTGGACCCCACTTAATAGTACGGTAGTTCCTATGACTCAACAAAGAAAAACACAGAACGACGAAACTGCTAAGTCTTCGCGCTCCATAGTCTTCGTGCGATGTCTTCTCTTATCATAGTCTTCAATGTGTATGTCTTCACATACCACCTCTGACTTCAATGTCTTCATACATTTTTAGGGGTCATCTCTGGCAGGAAAACTGAATCAATGAGGGACTTCTACCTGTGTTATCCTGCAATTCCCACAAACACATTAGTCCCTCAACTAGGTTTGTCGTCAATACTCCAAAACCAACTAGGGGTGGCACTAGATGCACTTACACCAGCCGACAATCAAATTCGTCTGAAGCTATTGATGGGGACCTTAAACATCTTGTAGGGCGCAAGATCAAATGCCCAAATGGTCTTATTATGTATTTTGTTCCTGAGTTGCTTGCTACTTACCCTATCAGTCCTAACTTCGATCAAAGCTTTCATAATCCACTTGCTCGTCAAATGTTTATGCTTCACAATTCTCTTCGTGAAGCCTATCCCCCTAACTGCATTGTAGGGTATGACACCAGCTGCTTCAGAATGGATTATTGATAGTGGGTGTACTAATCACATGACTGGCAAGCGAAGTCTTCTCATGGACTCAACCTTACGTCCATCTGACAAAAGTCACATCACATTTGCTGACACTGGTAAAAGCAAGGTATTGGGTCTAGGTAGAGTTGCAATCTCAAGGGATCAACACTTGGATAAAGTCATGCTTGTTGAATCCCTTGGTTTCAACTTAATGTCTGTCTCAATGCTTTGTGATTTGAACATGATTGTGATGTTTGGAAAATAGCGTTGCCTTGTTCTAATGGAATCTGACAAGTCTCTAGTCCTTGAAGGGTATCGGGAAGATGATTTGTACGTGGTAGATTTTTCAGCAGGACCACAACTTGCCGTATGTCTTCTAGCAAAAGCTTCTGAATGTTGGCTCTGGCATCGGAGGCTAGGGCATGCTGGCATGAGGAACCTACACAACCTTGCAAAGAAGAAGCATGTCATAGGCATCGAAGGCGTCAAGTTCAAGAAGGATCACTTATGCGGTGCTTGTGAAGCAGGAAAGATGACGAGGGCCAAGCATCCCTCGAAGACAATCATGATAACGACTCAACCCTTCGAACTGCTCCACATGGACCTTTTCGGTCCCACTCATTACTCAACTCTTACTACTACTGCTTGTCTCTATGGCTTTGTCATTGTTGATGATTATTCAAGATATACTTGGGTGCATATAATCCTTTACAAGACTGAAGTGCAGGATGTCTTCAGACGTTTCGCCAATCGAGCCATGAACAACTATGGCGTCAAGATCAAGAACATCAGAAGTGACAATGGCACTGAATTCAAGAACACTGGCCTAGACACTTATCTTGATACTTTGGGCATCACACATGAATTCTCAGCTCCGTACACGCCGCAGCAGAATGGCGTCGTGGAACGCAAGAACAGAACACTTATTGAGATGGCCTGGACGATGCTTGATGAATACAAGACTCCAAGAAAGTTCTGGCCTGAAGCCATTGATACTGCATGCCATATCATCAACCGTGTTTATCTTCACAAGGTTCTGAACAAGACATCCTATGAGCTCCTTACTGGCAAGAAGCTAAATGTCAGTTACTTCAGAGTATTTGGCGCTAGGTGCTGGATCAAGGATCCACATCACACTTCAAAATTTGCACCGAAAGCACATGAAGGTTTTATGCTTGGATATGGAAAGGATTCGCACTCCTACAGAGTCTTCAACCTCTTTCACTATAAAGTGGTTGAAACTGTGGATGTGCGGTTCGATGAGACTAACGGCTCGCAAAGAGAGCACCTACCAAATGTGCTAGATGAAGTTCCATCCAGTGAATCAATCAAGCTTATGGGAACTGGAGAAACCATACCATCTGAAGCTCAGCCTAAAGAGGAACTTATCATCTCTGCACCTGATCAACCTGAAGACAATGCTCAGCCTGAAGACAATTCTTCTAACGATGACAATGATTAGCAAGAGAAAAATCTTCGTCCTGTCCATCCTCATGTTGCAAATGAAGTACAGATTGAAAGGATAATTGATAGCATCAATGCACTAGGTCCACTCACTCATTCAAGGGCAACACAGCTAGCAAACTTCTGTGGGCACTTCGCATTCATCTCAATATCTGAACCCAAGAAAGTTGATGAAGCCTTCATGGAACCTGAATGGATTCAAGCTATGCAAGAAGAGCTTCAACAGTTTGAGCTGAATAATGTTTGGGAACTGGTTAAGCGTCCTGATCCTCGTAAGCACAATATAATAGGCACTAAATGGATATATCGCAACAAGCAAGATGAGCATGGTCAAGTTGTCAGAAACAAAGCTCGTCTCGTTGCTCAAGGATATACTCAAGTTGAAGGGATTGACTTTGATGAAACATTTGCTCCTATGGCTAGGCTTGAAGCTATATGCATACTGATGGCCTATGCAAATCATCATAACATTCTTCTGTATCAAATGGATGCTCAATGTCAAGATTGAAGAAGAAGTGTATGTTGCACAACTGCCTAGCTTTGAAGATCCAAAATATCCTGTCATGGTGTACAAGCTTAACAAGGCACTGTATGGCCTCAAACAAGCCCCTCGAACTTGGTATGACACACTCAAAGACTTCTTGAAGAGCAAAGGCTTCAAACCTGGTTCTCTCGATCCCACTCTCTTCACGAAGACATATGATGGTGAACTGTTTGTGTGCCAAATATATGTGGATGACATTATCTCCGGCTGCACTAATCAGAAATACAGTGATGAGTTTGGATACATGATGCAAGAGCAACATCAGATGTCCATGATGGGAGAGTTGAAGTTCTTCCTTGGTCTTCAAATACGTCAGCAATGCAACGGCATCTTTATATCCCAAGAGAAATACCTCAAAGATTGCCTGAAGAAGTTTGGAATGCAAGACTGCAAAGGTTACACGACGCCAATGCCAGCCAAACATCATCTGGGTCCCGACGACAATGGTAAAGAGTTCGATCAAAAGGTATACCGCTCCATGATTGGTTCCTTGCTTTATTTATGTGCATCCAGGCCAGATATCATGCTTAGTGTTTGCATGTGTGCCCGGTTCCAAGCGGCACCAAAGGAATCACATCACTTAGCTGTGAAGCGAATTCTTAGATATTTGGCTCACACCCCAACACTAGGATTATGGTATCCAAAGGGCTTAGAGTTTGATCTAGTTGGATTCTCGGATGCTGATTATGCTGGTGACAAGGTGGATCGCAAGTCTACATCAGGCACATGTCATTTTCTGGGACGATCACTTGTATTTTGGTCTTCAAAGAAGCAGAACTGTGTATCTCTCTCCACTGTTGAATCTGAATACATTGCTGCTGGATCTTGCTACGCTCAGCTTCTATGGATGAAGCAAACACTCAAAGACTATGGCATTCATCTGAAGCAAGTGCTACTCTACTGCGACAACGAAAGCACCATCAAGATTGCCAACAACCCAATTCAACACTTGAAGACAAAGCACATTGAAATTCGTCATCACTTTCTCAGAGATCATGTTATGAAGGAAGATATTGATATCATTCATGTCAACACTAAAGAGCAATTGGCAGATATCTTCACCAAGCCCTTGGATGAGAAGAGGTTTTGCAAGTTACGGTGTGAGCTAAATATCTTGGAATCCTCAAATGTCCTGTGATCAGGCACACATCCTAACACTTAAGCATGTTGATGACTTAGATGTGCAACACACGAAGTAAAGTATATCTTCAATCTATGAAGACTTACATTCTGAGTGTGAATATATTAACGTGGAATTTGACTTCGGAGCGCCACGATAATTGTGCGCCGTGTCTGGGTCTAATATTTCCTATCCGGTGGGTAACGCCACCACCATTTTTTCCCTTTGAAGTGTTTTTCTCATGGCGTTACATCTGCAAAGTCTTCGCATTTTTCTTGTCTTCAATGATTAAAAGTTCTCATGTTTATCTTCAATTGGTTTCTGTCCTCTACAACATTCACTTATAGCTATGTCTTCATGTTGAATCTTTTAACCTAAGTGAATGTGATCGGACCCTAACCCCTCTATGCTTCTATCTCAAGTCTATCTATCCAAATCATATGCATTCAATTGACACTGTCAAACTGTCTTCTCTGCGTCCTTGTCAGCAGAAGACACAGAGACAAACATTAATCTGGTTTTCAATGCTAAATCCTTACACCTGAAACCCGGAGAAGTGGGAACGACCACCCGAAAATCCAGGCGTGCGTGGGAACATGGAACAACCTCCAATGTGTTGCATGATAGCCACGTGTCCTTCAGATGTGAATCGCCAGGGTCACCTGTGTAATAACACTGTGCCGTCCCTATCCCTATATATACATGCCTCACCACAGTCATTATCCTTTCTTCCACTCTCGCACAAACCCTAGCGCCACCGCTAGCCCTCGACGACGCCAGCGACGAAGCGCTTCGCTGTCGCGACCTCACCGACGCCGTCTTCACGCCGACCGCGGACATCGTCTTCTCTGCTGTCGCCGTAGGTGTCCTCCGTCGTCAAGTTAGGGCACGGAGGATTCGAACTGCTCGGCTTCCTCTTCCACTCCGTCTAGCAGTTCTTCATGTGGTAAATAAAACCTCCTTTTTACGGCCCCTTTGATCCTATAGATTCATTACTTTCTACCACAAGCAGTTTCTATTCACACAAGTTGAATCTATTTCATACTGCATCTCATAGTATGCTTCACAAAGTAGTTAGATTCCTCACTTGTACTTATTCATGGATTCGTACAAATCTGGAACCAACTCTCTATCAATGAGTGAATGTCTTCGCACTGTGAGGTCAATGTCTTCTAAACTGATTTATCTTCAAAATCTTCTGAGAATGCATATGACCTCTTCCCCTTCCCTCGCACCTTAATGCTGTCACAGGTACATGTCCGTGGGAGAATCCCTTGGTTCTCATAGTCTGCATTCATTTGCAGAATTCTTACAGCATCATATAAATTCTCCTGAAGCCAGTTCTTGTCTGACCAGTAGAAGGAAGACTTTGACAGCTTTGAAGCCTTTCAGTTTAAACTTCATGGCACCAGAGAAATCTGCAAGGAAGGGTGGCAGACAGCGTCGTGGCAACACTTCAAGAGATTTGCCTCCTGACCTCTATGAGCTGTACAAGACAGATCCAGAGGAGGACTAAAATCAGCGAAAAACCCGAATCCAATGGATTCGAAGATATTGGGCAGAACAGTGGTTCAAGTACAGGTTCGTGGCCTAGGAGTATGCTGAGAAGAATGCCATCAAACGACCATGGGGAGACATTCTATATAGAAATCTTCAACCCAGGTCCAAAGCTGAAGCCATTGAACAAGGCTTCTATCCTTGCATGGTCCGTGGACCGCAGCCTGCAGATGCAGACCCATCTTCATTACTGTGGTGCCGCAACGATAATCTGTTCAAGCGCAACCTTCAGTTTGCTAGGAACTCGGCCAAAGAGAACAAGAAGTCACGAGGCTTAGACTTCAATCCAGGCCCCTCTGCTCCTCGTGCTGATGGCACATGCGAAGCTGAACCCAATCTTGTTGGGCCCTTATACAACCTGGAAGGTCTCATCACTCATATCATGGTTCAAGGGATAGCCGTGGATGAGCCTGCAGACGACGCTTAATCTGATGAAGCGCCTACACCACCGAAGCTAAAGAAACTGAAAAAGCCTAAAGCTTCAAAGCCTGATCCTGCACCAAAGGTCTTACAGGTGAAGCCTCTGGCCACTGCACCTCCTGAACACAGTGTGCAGTCTGAATATTTGTCACGCATCTCCAAGCCCTCCAGAGTGAAGATGCCCTTGCAACCCACTAGCCAAGAACTGACTGATGTTGCTATTCTGCGCAATGATGCCATTGATCTGTCCAGCGACAACGATCTTGGCGATGATGCTCTTGAGCAGCTGATCAAGAGCAAGCAAGAGGCAGAAATCTTCAATGATCTTCCTCTCTTTGATGTTGAAATCATCAACACATTCATTGATGAATGGTTTGACAGCCCAAATGTCAGCTTTGATGATCTTCAGCTTCCGATTGGCCTAAGCGTCGCCTTCCATGGAGCCATTGCTGCTGAGCTGGCTCTAGCTCAGACGATTGTTGAACTGAAGCATAAGATCGAAATGAGCACATGGCCAAGCTCAACGTTGAAGACATTCAGAACTTCCAGACCATGATGCATGAGCTTAAGGAAGCTTTCCGAACCAAACGCGAAGAAGCCAAGGGTTCTCGTGAGCGCATGAAGGATCTTGCCGCTAAATGTGTCCAAGGATACAATGAGGCTGAAAAGCGCAAGGCCTTGGGGCGACCAGGAATCGACCCCAGAATGGTGGCCAAGAAGAAGAAGAAGCCAGCTGTGGCTGAACCCGAAGCACCAAGGCAGGAAGTACATCCAATTGTCTTCCCAGCTAGTATGATAGGCTCGAAGCCTAAGGTCCCCACAGTGGCTCTGAAGAAAACAAGGGCTGCTGAAGCTGAAGTCAAAAAGCGCAAAACCAAGGGCACTACTGATGATTCTCCTCCCACCAAGAAACACAAAACCAAGAAGAGAGATCGGGCTGCTCCCATAGAGCCCCTTAATGTCGAGCCAATCTCAGTGGCTCGTCCTACGTCTGAAAATCAAGAACGCCAAGTGGTAATTCATGAGCCTGCTTCTCCAGAGGCTCCTGAAGCTGAAGACAATCCAGCTGTTAACCCCACCGCAGCTGAAGACATTGGTCCTCACGACAATGTTGAAGATGATGAAGTCCTTCCTCAGATCGAGCACCAAATGGTATCATCGCCTGTGCTCACGCACAGCGAACTCATCAGCATTGGTCGTCCTTTGACGCCAACTGCTCAGGATGCATCGTGGGCTGATCACCCACAACGACAAGACACTCCAAGCTCTCCCCAACCGCAAGCTACCCCACCAGTGCAAGAGGACGATGACTTTGAGGCCCAGCGCACTCCATCTCCACAAGCGTCGCCAGCATTACGCAGGCTTCGCAAAGGACCAAGGCCCCAAGTCCGTCCCAGTATGCACGTGTCTGAGTCCGAAGCCAAAATGGCCGAAGATATTCCGGCTGCATCAGGCGATGAAGAAGAAGCACCAAGAGTTGAAAGAGTTGCCACACCCCTGTCCCACCAATATGTTGTTCTCGAGGAGAACGTGTCCGACCCTCCAGCTCCTGAAGTGGAGGTTAACAACCCTGAGGCGGCCACCAACATCACCACTGAAGCCAATGACGTCGTCATGGCTGAAGCTAATACCGTGTCTGAAGCCACTGCAGCACCTGAAGTTAATGCTGAAGCACCTGAGGTACAAGCGCCTGAAACCAATGTGGCCCCTGAAGCCCCTGAAGACAATGCCAATGCTCCTGTTCCCCCTCCAAGACCTCATACAATTGAGCTGGCATTTAATCATGGTCAGCCCATTATGGTCCACTGGCCCGTTCTGGTTCCTCCACCTGCTGCCGGTCCACAATTTGAGTATCATGTCAAGCACAGACCTCAAGTCCAAAAGCCCAAGCCAAGACTTCCACGATTCCCAGGCACTGCCACTTCACCTGGGGTCTTCAATGTGAATGGCTTCGTGGCACATAACACCTTCTTCAACAGCTCCAAGAACCCTTATACCAGACCTCGCATTTCATCATATTGGTTCTGGAGCTATCAGCAGCGCATCTACTATTCCCGCGTCCTATACAATCAAGAGCGCATATTTCCACATATGCGCCTCGACTCTGAAGCTATAGCTGGCCTGCCCTGCCTTGAAGATGCGTTGGATTGCTTCAGAGATGCTGGTCTGTTGCAGTTTGTCACAGATAAGGAGCACTGGAATGAAGAGCTTCTGCTATAGTTCTATGCAACTCTCCACATTCGAGGCTACAACAGGGATCCAAAGACTTGGGTCCTTGAGTGGATGACAGGAAATGTCCATCACGAAGCTAAAGCTCTTGATATCATTGAGCTCGCAGGCCTGCCCACTCCTGGTGAATACTATGAACCAGGTTGTCAACAACACCAAAATGCCTTAGAAAGCATCTTTTAGAAGCCCGAATCCAACATGAGTCAAATGCTAAGCATGATGAAGCCTCTGCCTCACGACGCTGAATACCCATCTGAGTTCTTTGTTGAAGACCTAGAGTACCTGCCTTGCACCATTTACCATATCATCAGGAAGACTCTATGGACTGTCAAAGGACATTCATCTGCAGTGAAGCTTGAAGGAGCAATGAAGACTTTGGTTTTCTATATCTTCAATGGCATCAGCTTCAATGCTCAAGACTTCTTCATCAGGCAGTTGGCTGCATCTGGCTCCGACATCTTTGGGTTGAAATTCTATGCTCCATGGGTCATGCGTCTGATCAAGCGTCACTCCACCTTCAACTATCAGCCGTCTGCGCACAATCATCTCATATTCTTGCCAGAGGTTGATCTGTCAGTTGAAGCTATTTAACCAGAGCCGGCTAAGGAACCCCTTTATCTTCACAATGCTGATCACCAAAGCTTCACCCAGCCTATTGAAGGAGTTCCAGCAGTTTCTCATGTTTATCCTCTTGCTGGTAACACACGTGCCCCTAGCGCTCAGACTGACGCCACTGGTAGCACCATTGCGCAAAGGCCTCGAAGACGATCTCATGTCCTAAATGACCAAGAGCTTCTCGTCGCGCTGCATCAGAAATAGGACAAACATCACGACTGGCTTAAGCGTCAGATGCAAAGCCTCTTGGTGGATGTCAACCGCATTCGCAATCTTGCCACCAAGAATGCCTTTGTCACTCATGAAACCTGTCGGAGGTCGTGGAAGAGTTTGACCTTACTTAGTGCTGAAGCTGATCTGCAAGACGATGGCTTCACCGAGCGGTTCAAGTTTGACTCAACTCCTCCCAGAAATGCTCACTTGCGTCAGACTCCCTCACTTGAAGACTCTGACTACTCATCCTCAGTTGCGACAGTAAATGCCAGAGTCATCGAGGACCAAGATGATGCAACTTCACCTCCTCCAACTTCAGCGCGTGTCGACACTGCACCAAGTTCTTCTGCACCACTGGATCTAAACGACGACCTTGCTGCCTCGCCTGCACCTCATGGGAATGAGTAGGCGCTCTATGTCTTCAAACCTTTTTGGTCCTCACTGACAAAAGGGGGAGAAGCATATGAGTTGATAGTCTTCAAGCGGGTCAATAAGGGTGGATGCTTTACTTTTTGCTACTTTTGCCAAGTGTTTACAACTCTCATTTTCGATACATTTGGTTCTTTGTGTTGTAACACTTAAACTCGATGGTCGTCTGCTACTTATTTGCTATTCTGTGATGCGATGATAAATTCCGCATGTGCGATGATAAATTCCGCACTTAGATCATTTTGCAGACGTCCATATTCCATTATGCATGTCATTATCTTCGTTACATCATATCATGCATGATGAATTGTCATCATAGGTTGAAGAGGATCTCCACAAGTACAACCTGCCATGTGCATTTGCATTCCAAAAGCAAATTACTTATATGCACATCTTCAGGGGGAGCCCTTGCAACTTATGAAGACAATACCCTATCCTTTACAATTTCACACATTTTATTCCCCATTGAAAACTTCAGCCAGTTTGTCATCAATCACCAAAAAGGGGGAGATTGTAAGTGCATCTAGTGCCACCCCTAGTTGGTTTTGGAGTATTAACGACAAACCTGGTTGAGGGACTAATGTGTTTGTGAGAATTGCAGGATAACACAAGTAGAAGTCCCTCATTGATTCGGTTTTCCTACCAGAGATGACCCCTAAAAATGTATGAAGACATTAAAGTCAAAGGTGGTATGTGAAGACATTCACATTGAAGACTATGACAAGAGAAGACAACGTTTGAAGACTATGGAGAGCGAAGACTTAGTTGTTTCGTCATTCTTTTTCTTCTTTGTTGAGTCATAGGAACCACCGTACTGTTAAGTGGGGTCCAAGTGAACCAGTCAAAATGACTGAGGTGATGCTTAACCAAAAATCCTATGTCTTCAAGCGAAGACAATGAGAGCAAATCTTATCCAGAGCTGGATAAGTCAGCTTTGCTTGTAGCCCAAGTAAAGTTGGCGTGTGTGTTTGAAATCCGACCGTTGGAACACGTGTCAGTTCCTTAGTGACCCAGGGTCATTTCGGACAAATCAGGTCGGGTTGCCTAGTGGCTATAAATAGCCCACCCCCTACAACCATAAACGGTTGGCTACTCAGAGTTGGTATACGGCTTTTGTCGTTTGAGAGCAACCCACCTCAAAGCCTTTGAGAGAGAATTCCTTGCGAGGACAAATCCCTAAACACCAAGAGCCAAAGAGTGTTAGGCATCACTGAAGTCTTCCTGTCTGTGTGATATGAAGACTTATTACACTTGAGGACTGTGAATCCTCTAGCCGGTTAGGCGTCGTGTTCTGAGCATCCAAGAGTCATTGTGGATCGCCGGTGAACGAAGTCTGTGAAGGTTTGGAAGCCTACCTTGAAGACTTACCAGAGTGATTGGGCGAGGACTGGGTGTCCTTAGCTCAAGGGGAATAAGGTGAAGACGTGGTCTTCTGAGTTGAATCTCAGCCTCCCTAACCAGACGTACAGTTGTCACAGCAACTGGAACTGGTCCAACAAATCATTGTCTTCAACGAGTCACTAGTTTCATCCTTCCCATCCCTTTACTTCATGTTGGCTCTAGTGAAGTCATTGTATGATTGCATTATCTTTTGTCTCCACTGAGTGACCGCTTGTTCTGATTGGCTTCACACTATCTTCCTACCTGATTTATACTGCCTAGCTGCTATTAGTCGTTGTGCTTTCACTTCATTGAATACTTGACTATGGCTTGCTTAGTGTAGTCGACCTTCCGCTGCATGATAATAGGTTCATTTCTATCACCTGTCTTCGAAACTTCCATGTTTTGAAGACTTCCATAAAAATCGCCTATTCACCCCCCTCTAGTCGATCACTAGCACTTTCAGCTTTCGTATGGACTCAATGTGATCTTGGATCACTAAAATGAAAAATGTAGAGTCCTGAGCTTTGAGCTTGAGCCAATCCTTTGTCCTTATCATCTCGAAGGGGTTCCACATCCTCTAGTCCATGCCAATCCATTGTTGAACTTATCTGAAGCATACTAGATGAAAGCATTAGTCCAACAAGAGACATGTTGACATTAATTACCAAAATCACTCAGGGAGCACTTGTGCTTTCAATCTCCCCCTTTTTGGTAATTGATGAAAACATACATCAAAGCTTTAGATAAAGATATAGAGAATAGCTAGTAAAGCTTTGGAAAGACATGTAACATGCATAGGCTCCCCATATATGTATGCAATCATGTAAATATGGAATATAAGAGCATGTGAATGCATAAGCATGACAGAGTAAGCAATGTGTTACATGTATCTTGGCTATATGCATCAGAGCAAAAGATGTGAATATAGGAAATGTACCTACATGCTCATGAGTCCTTCTTGCAAACAGTATGTACATCAGCAAGAAATCCTCATGCACATGAGTGTGATCCATATACTTACCTTGTGGTCTTGAGTTGGCTTAGGAAGGAATGAACCTGAGTAAACAAGGTTAGATAACACAGATACATCTACTAGCCAGAGCAAACAAAAGAAACCACAAGAGTACCAAGACTGGGATGACATGTAGAGAGTGAGTATTGAGTACTCTATTGGATATAGACATGTCCCTAAAAGGAAAAGGATGTGCAATGAATTCAAAGATTTCCTTCCCTAGCAGTCTTTCTCCCCCTGAATCTTGTATTGGATAATGGGAGAACATAGGGAAACAAAATCAGAGCAAGACAAATCATAAATATAAACATAACATAGACATGTCTTTCCCCTCTTAAAGACATGTGACTTCTCTCCTCTTGAACACCAAGCATCTGGGGCCTTTGATGAGATTACCTCTCTCTCTCCCCTTTTCTCTCTCTCCCCCTTTGAAGAGAATAAGCTTTGATGTGATCTCTCTCCCCCTTTGACATCAATTTCCAAGAAGGGATCTTCTGGAGTGTGAGTCAAGAGGTTTGGTCCTTGAGTCACAAAGCAAAGCATCATATAGAATGTGATGCTGGTAGAGGACAAGAATCATCGAGTGGAGCTGGAATAAAACTACTGGAACATATGGCAAACTGTCTTCTCCGCAGTGAAATCGGTGATACCGAGTTGTAGTCCTCGGTGGTGCCGAGTTGGTTCGGTGTGACCGAAAGCAAAAGATCGGTATTACCGAGTTCAACACAGAGAGAACACTTGTCACCTCAGCTCACTAGGCAAATACGATCTCACAAATATTTGCAAGGAATTGACTAAAGGATTTGCAATGAATTGGATGTAGGGAAAGCAGAACAAAACAAAGAAAAGAAAATCTAGATGAAGTTTTTTTGATAAAGGAAAGGGAATAAATATGCAAAGGACAAATGCAAAAACTCAAAGAAACACTAGAGAACTTCATCTAGAATTAGGCGGTGACAAAGTCACCTATGTTAGAGTATATTGACTTAGGAGTCAAGTGAGAACACTTGATCATAAGTCATACTCATCGTTTAATCTCAAAATGGGGTTACCATTTTTTGTTTAAGCATTTGATGTATTCACATCTTGTTGAGTTGCTTTGATCTATGACTTGAGGTAAAGCTTCTCTAAGATGGAATGACATACCTTGGGTGGTGGTGTTGATCTTGATCATGTAGTTGAACTTGCGTGGGGTGCTCAAGGTTGATGTAGCACAAGAATGGTTGGGAGCACCACTTGGAGTTGAGTTCATCTACCTACATGGGTTAGTTTTGCAAGGAAGAGCACTTGTGTATCCAAAATGACAATCATGAAATTTGATACCAAATGAAATTTGATATATAGAATTTGTCAAAGGATATGTTGAGGGGTTTCATGCTTCCTGGTCATCAACCACTATTGTATAGAGACTTGGTGATGTAGAGATTGTTCAAGATGTGAGTGAGTTGCAATCTCATAGATTTAGATTAATCCAAGTACCTACAAGGGTTAGATAGCATGCAAGGGTGCAAATATATCCAAGACATATGATCATCATCATAAGAGAAGAAGTCAAGGATTAGTCAAAGGCTTATGCCTTACATGTATCCAAATGGAGTTCCTACTCCAAGTTTGAAGCATCAATGATGTTCAATTCACCTCTCAAATGGCAAAAAACTTTCTCATCAAGCGGTTTGGTGAATATATCCGCCAATTGCTTATTGGTACGAACATGCTTAAGATCAATGTTCCCTTTAGCAACATGATCTTGAATGAAATGATGACGAACTTCAATATGCTTAGTTCGAGAATGTTGCACGGGGTTGTGAGCAATCTTAATAGCACTTTCATTGTCACAAAGCAATGGAACATGTTTCACATTGATTCCATAATCTTGAAGAGTTTGGGTCATCCAAAGTAATTGAGCACAACATGGACCGGCGGCAATGTATTCCGCTTCAGCGGTGGATAAGGATACCGAGTTTTGTTTCTTGGAAGACCAAGGCACAAGAGATCTACCAAGAAATTGACAAGTACCCGAAATGGACTTCCTATCAACCTTGTCTCCGGCATAGTCCGAGTCGGAATAGCCAACAATATCAAAAGAAGACCTCTTAGGATACCAAATGCCAAAATTTAGTGTATGTATTAAGTATCTCACTATCCTTTTCACAGCCTTAAGATGACATTCTTTGGGGGGCGCTTGATATCAGGCACACATACACACACTTAGCATAATATCGGGACGGGAGGCACATAGATATAACAATAATCCAATCATAGAGCGGTAAACCTTTTGGTCAACCGATTTGCCGTCCTTGGTCAAATAAAGATGTCCACTAGTTGTCATGGGAGTTTTCATACCTTTGCTTTCTTGCATGTTAAACTTCTTGAATAAGTCCTTGGTGTACTTTGTTTGAGAAACAAAGGTGCCTTCCTTAGTTTGCTTGATTTGCAAACCAAGAAAGAACTTGAGTTCACTCATCATAGACATCTCAAACTTCTCTGACATTAGCTTACCAAACTTCTCACTAAAATGAGGGTTAGTTGAGCCAAATATGATACCATCAACATAAATTTGGCATACAAATAATTCACCATTAACCCGTTTAGTAAAAAGAGTAGAATCTATTTTTCCAATCTCAAAGCCTTTCTCAATAAGGAACTTGGTCAAGCATTTATACCATGCTCTAGGAGCTTGTTTAAGACCATAAAGAGCTTTGTGAAGTTTGTAAACGTGATCAGGTTTCTTAGGATTGACAAAGCCAGGAGGTTGTTTAACATAAACTTCCTCCTCAATTTCACCATTTATAAAAGCACTTTTAATGTCCATTTGGTGTAAAGTGATATCATGGTGATTAGCATAGGAAAGTAAGATGCGGATGGACTCAAGTCTAGCAACGGGGGCATATGTCTCACCGTAGTCCATACCTTCGACTTGAGTGTAGCCTTGGGCGACGAGACAAGCTTTGTTGCGGGCGACTTGACCATCTTCGTCTTGCTTGTTGCGAAACACCCATTTGGTACCAATGATGTTGTGGTTGTTGTCAGGCTTCTCGACCAATGTCCATACTTGAAATCTCTCAAAGTTGTGTAGCTCTTCATGCATGGCGTTTATCCAATTCGGATATTCCAATGCTTCTTCAACCTTCATAGGTTCAATACTAGAGATGAATGAATAATGTTCACAAAAATTAGCTAAACGAGTTTTAGAGCGGGTGATTCTCCCGGTTTGAATATCATTGAAGATTTGTTCGACGCGATGATCTCTTGAGACTCTTGCTCGAACTCGTGGGAGCTTTTGTTTGGGTTGGGGTGGAGCATCTTCATCATCATCTCATTCTTCTTCTTGGCCTTCTTCATTATTGGCGTCGTTGTTCTCTTGTCCTGGTGGAGAAGGAGGTTGATGAGGTTCATCTTGGTGTACTTCCTTGTTTTCTTCATCTTAGTGTGTCCCACTCGTGGATGCTTCCATGTCGACTCTTGGTTCACCTTGTCGTGAGGTGGAAGCCTCCACTTGGACGGACGGTGTACTCTCCTTCGCCTCCTTTGGTCTAATCTTTCCAATAGACAAGTCTTGGATTGCTTCTGAAGGGTCTACTTGCGAGCCGTTAGATTCATCAAACTTCACATCTACCGTCTCTTCAACCTTTCGGGTGAAACTGTTGTAGACACGGTAAGTGTGAGAGTTTGAGCCATAACCAAGTAGGAAACCTTCATGAGATTTAGGAGCAAATTTAGAACGACGATGCTTATCAAGAATGTAGCATTTTGAGCCGAATACTCGAAAGTATCCAACTTGGGTTTTGTTACCGGTGAGAAGCTCGTATGCCGTCTTGCCGAGTAGCTTGTGAAGATACAAGCGATTTGTTGCATGACAAGCTGTCTCAACCGCTTCTGCCCAAAAGTGTTTTGGAGTCTTGTACTCATCAAGCATCGTTCTCTCCATCTCAATAAGGGTTCAGTTCTTCCTCTCAACAACTCCATTTTGTTGAGGCGTGTACGTAGCCGAGAACTCGTGTGAAATCCCTTCTTCATCAAGAAAGGTGTCCACATTTGCGTTCTTGAAGTCCGTTCCATTGTCGCTGTGAACCTTCTTGATATTCACTTCAAATTGATTTCGGGCCTTCCTAGCGAAGTTCTTGAAGATCTTTTGGACCTGCGATTTATCATCAAGAAAGAACACCCACGTAAATCTTGAAAAATCATCAACTATAACTAGGCCAAATGAGTTAGCACCGAGACTCTTGTAAGCATTGGGACCAAAGAGATCCATATGAAGTAGCTCGAGCGGTCTTCTTGTGGTCATAATGTTCTTCACGGGGTGACTTCCTCCAACTTGTTTTCCTGCTTGACAAGCACTACAAAGTCTATCCTTGTCAAATATAACATCTTTTACTCCAAGTATATGATCGCCTTTAATAACCTTATCAAGATTCCGCATGCCCACATGACCTAACCTTCTATGCCACAACCAACCTTTCGAGGATTTATCAATTAGGCAAGTTCTAGGTTGAGCCTTTTTCGTGAAATCAACAATGTAAAGATCACCTCTACATGTACATGTAAAGACCATTTTATGATTATCTCTACGAAACACTTGGCAATCTACTTTAGTAAATAGGACATTGAAACCAAAGTCAGCAAGTCTAGACACGGAAAGTAAATTGTAGCCAAGAGATTCAACGAGCATAACATTTTGTATGAAGCTATCATGTGAGATGGCCACCTTACCCTTTGAGTTATCACCGAAAGTGACATACTTTCGAGGGCCGTCGTTTTCAGCAAGCTCACGAAACATATCTTTGTCTCCGGTCATATGATCTATACATCCACTATCAAGGACCCATTCCTTTCCTCTAGCCATGTAGCCACGAAGATTAGCCATAAGACCAAAGTGTCTCATCGCATCATCAAGATCATAGTCACTATCATCATCCTCATCATAGTATCCATGTTCAACATTGTCATGTGGTGGATCAATTCCTAGAGAGAGTGATTCATTAGAAGTATGACCGTAACAATGTTCATCTCTATGAATTCTAATGACTTCGGAAATGATATTGCTAATGATTCCAACATCTCCTTTGGCACTCGTGAGATTTGTGAGCTCAAATAAAAAATCACCAAATTTGGGATAATTGGAACTCATCTTACTCAAGGCAATAGACTTATGAAGAATCTCATCTAAGTTTTTCAAGGAATAGTTTGGAAAATGTTCCTCTAGAAATCTCCATATGGTGTAAGCACAATCTAGAGTAGGTAAGCTAGCAATAATTTTTTTAGGAAATCCTTTCACAATAAGATTGATAGTTCTAAGATTGTGAATCATGTCAAGATCCTCATTGGGAGTGGGATACAAGGGATCAACAATGCGAGCACAAGGAGTAGTAATGTACTTGGTCAAATGATATTCATTGAAAATCTCAACATCTCATTTTTCCACTCATGAAAGTACTCTTCATCAAGTATAGTGTAAGTGCATCTAGTGCCCCTTAGTGATTTTGGTGTATTGAAGACTTATAGGTTAAGGGACTAATGCGTTTGTGAGTGTACACAGGTCTATAAGTCTATGAGGAGTTTGATATTTACAGAGAAAGTCGACCCCCTAAAAATGAAGTTCTTTGACTGAAGACTTTGAATTTCTGAAGACTTTCTGAAGACTCTGAAAGTGAATAAATTGGTGTGACCTTGAAGACCTGGTATTCATTTGAGGAACATGAAGCATGAAGACTTTTGTTTTTGTAGTTTCATTCTCTCTTTCTTGAGTCTTAGGAAACACCGTACTATTAAAGGGGGTCAAGGAAATACTAAGGAAAAATTTCCATGTGATGCTCAACTCAAAATCCTACACCTACCAATCCCTTCGAGTGAAGCCATTGGAAATCTCATACAGTTCAGTCATATTCTTTAGTGACAGAGACAAATTTCTTTTGGTCTCTGAGGAATTTGTTCTGACTGAGGAGTTAGGAATTCGCTAGTGCGGATTGCCTACACAGTGAGGAACATGATAGCCCTGAGGATTTTGCTACTCAAAATTCCGACCGTTGCTGTGCTATGCGCCAGCTGTCCCTAAAATATCTACCCACCTAACGGTCATATCATTGAAGGGCATTTATGTCTTATCATGTCGGGCTGCTCCCTAGGCTATAAATAGCTGCCCCCTACAACCACTAGCTGGTTGGCTGCTCCGAGAGAAACTGACACTTGTCATTTAAGAGCATCCCATCCTCCGAGGACTTTGAGCGAAAATCATCAAGTGAGGAAAACCCAAACCCAAACACCTACAAACCCCAAGTGATTGAGCATCACTGAAGAGATTGATCATGCGTGGATCCGACGCTTGTTACCTTTGAAGACTATGCTTCTTCCAGACGGTTAGGCGTCAAGGTCTAGAGCATCCAAGAGGAATTGTGGATCACCGAGTGACCAAGTTTGTGAAGGTTTGGAAGTCACCTGAAGACTTACCCGACCGTTGCTGTGCTATGCGCCAGCTGTCCCTAAAATATCTACCCACCTAACGGTCATATCATTGAAGGGCATTTATGTCTTATCATGTCGGGCTGCTCCCTAGGCTATAAATAGCTGCCCCCTACAACCACTAGCTGGTTGGCTGCTCCGAGAGAAACTGACACTTGTCATTTAAGAGCATCCCATCCTCCGAGGACTTTGAGCGAAAATCATCAAGTGAGGAAAACCCAAACCCAAACACCTACAAACCCCAAGTGATTGAGCATCACTGAAGAGATTGATCATGCGTGGATCCGACGCTTGTTACCTTTGAAGACTATGCTTCTTCCAGACGGTTAGGCGTCAAGGTCTAGAGCATCCAAGAGGAATTGTGGATCACCGAGTGACCAAGTTTGTGAAGGTTTGGAAGTCACCTGAAGACTTACCATGAGTGATTGGGCGAGGTCTGTGTGACCTTAGCTCAAGGAGAATACGGTGAGGACTGTGTGTCCGGGACTGTGTGTCCTCAGGTTTAAATACCTAGCCGCTCTAACCAGACGTACAACTGAGACAACAGTTGGAACCGGTCTACCAAATCATTGTCTTCACCAAGCTTACTGGTTCTATTTCCTCAACTCTTTCATTTCCTCATAACTATGTTGAGTGCTTGTTCATATCTGTGTTTGAAGACTTTGACTGAAGACTTTCTCAATTTCCTCAGTTCAATTTCTTCAGTATGTTTGTCTTCATCCTGTGTTATCCCGTGTTTACGTTTTCTGTACTCTGTGCTTGTTTTCATTTCATCATGATGACTATGCTTGTGCTCTGTTATGTTTACTTCTGAGTACTTATTCCGCTGCTAGTAGTTCTTCACTAAGGAATTTCCTACCTGCAAATTCCTCAGTGAAGAATTCATAAAAATCGCCTATTCACCCCCCTCTAGTCGATATAACACACTTTCAATTGGTATCAGAGCAAGGTACTCCCTTGTTCTGTGTGATTTTGGTTTAACCGCCTGGAGTTTTAGTTATGTCAACCGCAGGTATGAAGAAAGTGACATGCCCCATCTTTGACGGTCACGAGTATCCCAAGTGGAAGGCCATGATGAAGAAGCGTCTCATGGCGATGAACAACGAGCTGTGGACCATCACTGAGATTGGTCTGACCGATCTGTGCAAGATGGCGGAAGCTGATGAAATTTGCAAGTACACTCTTCTCAACCTCACAACGAAGGACGTCATCTGCTCCTGTCTGTCTCAAAATCATTTTAGGAATATCATGCATCTCGATCATGTGGAGCTTATCTGGGGCCGTCTCTCTAAGGTCTATGAAGGTCATCGAACCTGTCATGATCCTTGGTTTGAGGACTTCAAAGAATCTCTCAAAGCGATGACATTCGAACCAGAATCATCATCTTCTGCATCATGCTTATGGAAAAAGATGCTAAGGTAACTGAATACTACCTATCCGAGTCTAGTGATGATGAATCTGGTGATGAATTTGGACCCAGCTATGTCAAACTTGCTTCCCTTGCCACTAAATAACAAAGAGCTTTGGAAAAAGTTCAATACATGCTAAACAAGAGCGATGATATGTTGGGTGAAGAAATGGATCAGTCAAAGGCTTTGGCTGAAAGTCTTCAGAGACTTCATACTAAGTATGACACCCTTCAAGATCATCATAACACTCTCTTATCTGATCATGAGAAGCTTTCTTATGAACTTCTTCAAAGAAAGCAAGATCTTGAGAAGCTAAGAGTGAGTTATGAAGATCTTCAGAAGGAGCGCGATTCATTACTTGCTCAACAAATCAGCGCTTCTTAGGAAGAATTTGTTCCTCCATGCTTGAAGTGCATTGAACGTGAATCTGCTAATTCTTCACCTGAATGTTCAAATGCTGCTAATGTTTTAAATTCTTCACCTGCCTCTGCTATCACTAATTCCTCATCTGAGGACACTGCTAGTATCACTGACGATACAGGGCTGAAGGAATTGTACATGACAGGCATGTACAAAAGCCTTAAAGGGCATCAGACTCTTTGTGATGTGCTTAAAAAGCAGATCCTCAACAGGAACCCTAGGAAAGAGGGTATTGCCTTTGAGAGGAAACTCGATGCTGATGGTACATATTGGAAGCCTGAGCAGTACCCCAAAACCTCATGGGTTGCTGCAAAGGGACCTCCAGTTGATCCATCTAACTTATCTGGCTTTGCATGTGAATCTCCTCGTTCTGATGATGAGTCATTTGACTCCAAATATAAACTGTTCAAAAATCAGAATGGTGAAGTATTTGCTAGATATGTTGGCACTAACTGCAGGAACGGTTCCCCTATGAAGAAAATCTGGGTTCCACAAGGCCATTTTCATCTTGCTTGTTGCGATAGATCCACTTTGTGCCAATGATATTATGCTTGCGAGGATCTGGAGGTTTGACCAGTTCCCAGACGTTGTTGAGCTCGAACTGATGTAATTCTTCTTGCATGGCCCGAATCCACTCAAGCTCCAGAAATGCTTCATCTACCTTAGTGGGCTCTGTGATAGAGACAAAAGCATAGTGCCCACAAAAGTTAGATAAATGTGAAGCTTTTGAGCGTGTGACAGGACCTGGCGCTTTAATGTCATTGATGATCTTTTCAACTTGCACTTCTTTTTCAACGCGAGGATGAGCTGGTTGTCGTTGATGAATTTGATCAGCATTTTCTTCAGCACCATTTTCTTCAGTATTTTCTTCAGGTGCATTAGCTCGACGTTCTTCATGTTTTGGAATGAATTCTTCAGCAGATTCTTCAGTAGGAATGACATCCTCAGTAGCCTTGAACTTGATAGTTTCCTCAGGTGCTGGTTCATCTATCATAGTAGGTAGGTGCTCTCTTTGCGAGCCATTAGTTTCATCGAACCGCACATCTACAGTTTCAACAACCTTGTGAAGAACATTGTGGAAGACTCTGTAGGTGTGCAAGTCCTTTCCGTAACCAAGCATAAAACCTTCATGTGCTTTCGGTGCAAATTTTGAGTTGTGATGAGGATCTCTAATCCAACATTTAGCACCGAAGACTTTGAAATAACTTTCATTGGGTTTCTTATCAGTGAGGAGTTTATAGGCAGTCTTCTTGAAGAATTTGTGAAGATATACTCTATTGATGATGTGGCACGCGGTATCAATTGCCTCAATCCATAAACGGCGAGGCGTTTTGTATTCATCAAGCATAGTGCGAGCCATCTCAGCAAGAGTCCTGTTGTTGCGCTCCACGACACCGTTCTACTGAGGAGTATAAGGAGCAGATAACTCATGAGTAATACCAAGTTCATCAAGATAGTTATCAAGACCAGAATTCTTGAACTCAGGTCCATTGTCACTTCTGATGTGCTTGATCTTCACAGCAAAGTTGGTTGAAGCCCTCGAGGAAAATCGTTTGAAGACGTCCTGCACTTCATTTTTGTAAGTAACAATGTGTACCCATGTGTATCGAGAGTAATCATCAACAATAACAAAGCCATATTGAGATGCCTCATTTGAGACTGCTGAATAATGGTTAGGACCGAAGAGATCCATGTGAAGCAATTCAAATGGACGAGTGGTGGTGTAAGTGCATCTAGTGCCACCCCTAGTTGGTTTTGGAGTATTGACGACAAACCTGGTTGAGGGACTAATGTGTTTGTGAGAATTGCAAGATAACACAGGTAGAAGTCCCTCATTGATTCGGTTTTCCTACCAGAGATGACCCCTAAAAATGTATGAAGACACTGAAGTCAAAGGTGGTATGTGAAGACATTCACATTGAAGAATATGACAAGAAAAGACATCGCGTGAAGACTATGAAGCACGAAGGCTTAGTTGTTTCGTTGTTTCGTTTTCTTATTTGTTGAGTGATAGGAACCACCATACTGTTAAGTGGGGTCCAAGTGAACCAGTCAGAATGACTGAAGTGATGCTTAACCAAAATCCTATGTCTTCGAGCGAGGACAATGAGAGCAAATCTTATCCAGAGTTGGATAAGTCAGCTTTGCTTGTAGCCCAAGTAAAGTTGCCGTGTGTGTTTGAAATCTGACCGTTGGAACACATGTCAGTTCCTTAGTGACCCAGGGTCATTTCGGACAAATCAGGTCGGGTTGCCTAGTGGCTATAAATAGCCCACCCCTTACAACCATAAATGGTTGGCTGCTCAGAGTTAGTGTACGGCTTTTGTCGTTTGAGAGCAACCCACCTCGAAGCCTTTGAGAGAGAATTCCTTGCGAGGATAAAGCCCTAAACACCCAAAGCCAAAGAGTGTTAGGCATCACTGAAGTCTTCTTGTTTGTGTGATTTGAAGATTTATTACACTTGTAGCTCAAGGCTACACACAGGTTGAAGGAATTGATTTCGATGAAACTTTTGCACCTGTTGCTAGAATTGAGGCTATTCGCATATTACTTGCTTATGCTAACCATCATGATATCACTCTATATCAAATGGATGTGAAAAGTGCATTCCTCAGTGGTAAGCTTGAGGAAGAAGTATATGTTGCTCAACCCCTAGGTTTTGAAGATCCAAAGAATCCTGACAAAGTCTTCAGACTCAATAAGGCCCTCTATGGCCTCAAGCAGGCCCCACGAGCGTGGTATGATACTTTGAAGGAATTCCTTATGAAGAAAGGCTTCAAACCCGGTTCACTCGACCCTACTCTTTTCACTAAATCTTATGATGATGAATTGTTTGTGTGCCAAATATATGTTGATGATATTATCTTTGGCTGTACTGACCAACGTTATAGTGATGAATTTGCCTATATGATGAGTGAAGAATATCAAATGTCTATGATGGGAGAATTGAAATTCTTCTTAGGTCTTCAAATTCATCAACAACGCAATGGCATATTCATATCTCAGGAGAAATACCTCAAGGATGTACTGAGGAAATTCAGCATGCAAGATTGCAAAGGCGTCAAAATTCCTATGCCCACAAATGGCCATCTGTGCACTGATGAAAATGGTATTGACTTTGATCATAAGGTATACTGCTCCATGATTGGTTCTTTATTGTACTTATGTGCATCTAGGCCAGATATAATGCTTAGTGTTTGCATGTGTGCCCGATTTCAAGCTACACCGAAGGAATCACACCATAAGGCTGTGAAGCATATTCTTCGATATCTAGATCACACACCAACACTTGGATTATGGTACCCCAAGGGCTCGGCTTTTGATCTCATCGGATATTCTGACTCTGACTATGCTGGTGATCGTGTGGACCGCAAGTCAACATCTGGTACATGTCATTTCCTCGGACGATCTTTGGTCTGTTGGTCCTCAAAGAAACAGAACTGCGTATCACTATCTACTGCTGAAGCTGAGTACATTGCCGCTGGTTCTTGATGTGCTCAATTGCTATGGATGAAGCAAACTCTCAAGGACTACGACGTCAACATGAAGAATGTGCCTCTCTTCTGTGACAATGAGAGTGCCATCAAGATTGCTCACAACCCAGTTCAGCACTCGAAGACAAAGCACATTCAGATTTGTCATCATTTTCTTCGTGATCATGTGTTTAAGGGCGACATTTCTATTGAGCATGTGAAGACTGAAGAACAGCTAGCCGATATCTTCACAAAGCCCTTGGATGAGAAGAGATTTAGGAAGTTGCGGTGTGAGCTAAATATCTTAGAATCTTCGCATGTTCTTTGAAAAGGACACTCATCCTAACACTTATGCAAAATTGATGACTTAGATGTGCAACACATGAAGAAACATTTTTCTTCAATCAATGAAGACTAACACTCTAAGTGTGAAGAAATTAATGAAGAATTTGATTCTCAGAACCCTACGACAATTGTACGCGGTGTCTGAAATCATCATTCTTATACGGTGGGTCACGCCACCACCAAAAGTTGAAATTCCTTAGTTGTTCAAATTCTTCAACTTTGCATTGTCTTCACTGTTTCCATCGTTTTTCTTCATTGGCTATATATATATGAGTTTATGTCCTCTACAACATTCACTTATGGCTATTTCTTCAAGTTGGTTTTTCTACTAAGTGAATGTGATCGGACCCTTCCCCCTCTATGCTATACTCAGCCCAATCTGTTCACAAATTCTTCATGTGCGTTCTATTTGAAACTCGTTCAAAATCTTCACTGTGTCCTTGTCAGCTGAAGAAATTGCGAACGGAACTTTAAAACCTATCTTATCTAAATTTTCGGCTTTGCCGCTCAAACCGTCCCACATCCCATGATATACTTATCTATTCACCCACGATCTCCACTTCTTAGTACGTGGGTGACACATGTCATGCGAATGAGAAGGGTCAGGGGCACGTTCGTCCAAATTCTTCAGGCGAACCGTTTTTCACCATGGCTCTAAATACCCCCTCCTCTTCCTCACTTCCTTCACTCCGCTCGACCTCCTTCTCCAGCTCGAGCTTCTCAAACCCTAGCGCCGCCGCTACTTCATCATCGCCGGTGAGGAAGAGCTTCACTGCCTCGACCTCGTTACCGCCGTACTCGCGCCGGCCGCGAAAATCTTCACTCCGCCGCCGCCGTAGCCGTCTTCCTCCGCCGAGTTAGGGAGTGGAAGATCTACACAGACGAACTTCACTTCTCCACCCCACAGTTCATCGTGTTCTTCGTTTAGGGTAATTAAAAGATACTTTTACTGCCCTCTGTGATTCAAATGATTATCTAAAAAATCTTCAAAGGTGTTTTTCTTCAAATCTTCACACACTAAAACACCTCACATGTCATCTATTCTTAATTCATTTCTCTAAGCTGCAAATTTCTCTTCAAGATTCCTCAATTGTGCATATTTCTGATCTGTACAGCTCTGGAACCTAAGACTAAGAACGCTCAGTGAAATTCTTCAAGACTCGTCTGGTCAAATTCCTCAAACTTGTTATTTTTACAAAACCTTCTGAGAACGCATCTGACCTCTCCAAATTCCTCGCAACTATACTCTGTTCACAGGTACTCATGTCCGCTGCTGAATCACTAGGTTCTCATCAACTTAACTCATTTGCAGTGTTCCTTGAAGAAAAGTTACATACTTCTTCAGAGAATTCAATTGTTCAAATTACTCAACTGAAGAAAATGGCTGATGGTAAGAAGCCATAGAAAGGAGGAAAGAGGCCTGAGGTTAACACAGCGATTGAAATCCCTGATGACATATACAAAGATTATTGCACTCCTGATGAGGCCAAGTTTGGAAAAGAGGATAAAAATCAGCGCAAGGTGCGCATAGAGAGGATATGGGCAAGAGAGTGGAGGGAATATAGATATGTTACTCCCAAATACATGAAGAAATTCGCACTCAATCCTCCATGCCCAAGACCTCCATTGGCACCTGGCCAAATAGCTGATCCCACCAGCATCAAGCATGGTGAGGAGGCCAAGCGCCAGGCCAAGTTGGCTAGACAAGCCAGAGAAGCTGTGAGGAAATTCAACGAAGACTCTGCTGCTGCCGCTGAGGCCTCTGTCAAGCCTAAGAAGGCCATGTCAAAGAAGCCTACGCACAAGCCAAGTGCTTCGCCTTCAGTGCCCTCAAGACCAAGTTCCTCAGCAATGCCCTCACGGCCAGAATCTTCAAAGCCTTCACGGCCAATTCCTCATGCTGCTCCTGCTCCTCCAAAATCCTCAGCTCCTCAAAAGTCTTCAGCTGCTCCGACAAATTCCTTTGCACCTGTGCATCTTGCCATGTGCCAAAGGACTACAAGCATCTCTATTGCCTCAGGAGATTCAGCTAGTACCTCAGCTGCACCTAATTCTTCAACGGGACCCTCTCTGTTGAAGACAAAGGCCACTGCTGGACGAGGTCCTCGCCCTAGTCCTTAGAAGAAGCAGGTCGCCTTCCAAGTGTCGTCTGAAGAAGACGAAGCTGATGATGAAGAACTTGCTGAGATCATCAGAGATAGGCAAGTCAGGGCCGCTAGAGCCAAAGGCACAAATGTGCCACTTCTTTTGGATCCAAGGTTGATACTCGACTATATTGATCTCTGGCACAAGGACCCAAACACTCCTATGCCTGATTTCAAGTTGACTCCTGGCCAAAGTCACATTGTCGGTGTCAAAACCGGCGGATCTCGGGTAGGGGGTCCCGAACAATGCGTCTAGGCCGGATGGTAACAGGAGGCAGGGGACATGATGTTTTACCCAGGTTCGGGCCCTCTTGATGGAGGTAAAATCCTACGTCCTGCTTGATTAATATTGATGATATGGGTAGTACAAGAGTAGATCTACCACGAGATCAGAGAGGCTAAACCCTAGAAGCTAGCCTATGGTATGATTGTATGTTATGGTTGTTGTCCTACAGACTAAAACCCTCCGGTTTATATAGACACCAGAGAGGGTTAGGGTTACACAAGGTCGGTTACAAAGGAGGAGATATTCATATCCGTATTGCCTAGCTTGCCTTCCACGCCAAGTAGAGTCCCATCCGGACACAAGACGAAGTCTTCAATCTTGTATCTTCATAGTCTAACAGTCCGGCCAATGGAGATAGTCTGGCTGTCCGGAGACCCCCTAATCCAGGACTCCCTTAGTAGCCCCCGAACCAGGCTTCAATGACGATGAGTCCGGCGTGCAGTATTGTCTTCGGCATTGCAAGGCGGGTTCCTCTTCAAATTCTGTGTACCTGTCGAAATAGTGTCCAGTTTCTTGTGAATGTTGCACTCCTTGGCTTCCATGCCCAATAATGGCCGCTTTCCACGTGTCGAGCGAATGTGAAGAGCCAGGGTGTTTTCGCATTTACCCCCCTAGCTGTGCAAATGAGCCGCCTATTTAAAAAGACAAGGATTCAGATCCAAATCACACCATCCTCCCTCGGCGAGCCTTCATCCGAGCGCACCCGACAGAGATCCATTCCATCATGGCCGGTCGACGCAGCTCCTCCTCTCGCGCCCCTAGCTCCAAGCCTGGAGATTGGGAGCAATGTTTCGTCCCGCACAGCAAATTAGTGATGCTTCAGACCAAAGGATTTCTTCCCCCAGCATACCTGGTCTCGGTTCGAGCCGGGCTTGCCACCTATAATGGCGGAGAGCAAGCGGAGATCCTTCCCAATCCCTCCAAGGGAGAGCGTGTGACGCCCCGAGACCGATGTGCCAGGTGTCCTCCAGTTATTCGCTGTTGTTGCCTTGTCTTTCTTTGCGTGTTGCATCTTGTCATGTCATCATGTGCATTACATCATCATGTTTTTAAAAACTTGCATCCGTCCGGGTTCCCCAGTTCCGTTCGTTGTCCGTCCTGAGTCCAGACACACTTGCACGTGCCCGCGGCACGTCCGAATATTATTTTAGAAGTGGCCGGAAAATGTTCTCGGAATGGGATGAAAGTTGGCATGCGGTCTTATTATAGTGTAGATAGATCGCCTGCTCACATTCGGAGATCGTTTGATGCCCCAACGGATAAATATAGCGGCAATAGTAGCCGGTCTTTTTGTCGGACGTTTTCGGTCTCCGAAAATAGTCGCCGGGCCTCCATCTCTTCTCTTCTCTCAGCGCGAGACTGTCTACACAGCCCACTACCTACCGCCAGGTCCAACCTAACCTCTCTCGTCAGCCTGCAGCCTCCCCTCGCGCGCGTCCGAAAGTTGTCCCGAACCCGACCCGGACTGTCGCCACCGTTGTGTCCGGATCATCCCCAAACATCTACAAAACATCACCGTTTTCTCATTTGGATTTCCTAACCCATTTATTCTCGACCGTCGGATTTCAATCAGATGATCCAAACTCCTCTCTTTCCCTATATATATAGACTCCCTAGTCTAATTTAGGACCTAACCCTAAATTTTAGGCCTCTTGTCCCATCGCCGCCGCCGCCACTACACCAAATCCCCATCGGGATCTTGCCCGGTCCAATCCAACCAGCAGCCGCCACCCTCCTTGGAATCCCCCCGATCAATTCCATCTAGCCAGCCGCAGCAGTGCCTCCCCTCGATTGCTTGATCCCCAGCAAGCCGCAACAGAGTCCTGCAACCCTCGCTTAAGCGTGCCCGTTCCTGAGAACCTCCCTGCTCGCTCGCTCGATCTAGGATTGATAGGAGGCTCCCCCTGTTTGCTCCTCCCTCCGTGGTGCCGTCGCCTCCGGCGAACCCAACCCCCTTGGACTGGGCCCCGTCTTCCTCGTCAACCAGGAGTAACGCCATGGGTGACAACGCGCTCGAACTCCTTGAGCCCCGGCCGGAGCAGCCAAGCCGCCGGAGCTCCATTCCCTCCGCGTCCACTCCATCCCCTGCCTCGCATGACTCCTCTCTGCACCCCCTCGTCGAGCTCTGTCGTCCTTCGCATGGAGACTGATGCTGCCGCAAGCACCATGGCGCTCGGCCTCGCGCATATTCTCCAGTCAGCACCGCTGCCTCCCCTGCGCTGCCTCCCGTGCCCGACGCTGTCCTGCGCCGTCGCCGTGGACCAACAGATGAGCCTCGCACCCATCTCTTCTCTTGTCCCTCCTTCTGTTCTTCTCTCCTCCCTCTCTCACCGGCTCTCTCTGTTCGTGCAACAGGGAGCCCTGAGGAGTTTAAGCCGGCCATCCTCCCCTCCCATGCCCGGAAGTCGTCGTCCTCGAGCTCCTCGAACCTTTGCTGTCTACCTCGTCGCCGGTGAGTTGCCGCCGTTCAGCAAGGTCCCCTCGTGACATCCCCGTTCCCTTCCCCGATTCGCTTCTCTCTCTGAAACTCCCTCTGTTTCTCTCTGGGCAGCAGCAACGTCAGAGCTCCTTCGTCTTTGCTGCCTCGAGTCCCTGCCTCGGCTCCTCGTGCGTGGATCCGTTCGCCCTTGATACTTTCCCGCGGGATCCGGCGTGATCCGGCGGAAGGAGCCCCGCCGCGGCGACCTCCTGCTTCCTGCCGCCATGGACGCCATTGTTTCTGTTCTTCAGAAACGAGCAGTTTCGCCCGCCCCTTCGCCCGTGACCGATTCAGCTGCTCATGTGGGCTGCAACCGCGGGTCAGCCTCCTCTAGCAAGGCCCAGCGCCCCCTTCCGACCAGGCAAGGCCCAATGTGAGGCCACACCCCTGAGCGCCTTTTTTTTCTGTCTCCCCTGCTGTTGGGCCGGGCTCTGTACGCCCAGTTTCGGCCCGATAGGTTTTTTCCCCTGAACGATTTGTCCATTTATCCAGTGAATTACTGTTTTACAGAAAAGCCCCTGCTGTTCATGCATTTAATAACTCTCGAACCGTGCATCCAAACTAAACAAACTTAATATGAGAGATGCCTAGAATTTTATCTAGTTTCATAATATGCCATTTTCATCCATGTTTAAAATGTTGTTTGTGTAATTTTGCCCATATGCCATGCTAAAATGCTTTATTTCATAACTTAATAACTGTAGCTCCAAACTTAACAAACTTTATATGTAACTGGGGTAGAATTTTGCCTAGTTTGTCATGGTGACATTGCTTTGCATGTTTAACAACTCTAAAATTGTGTTCAGGGCAGATCAGTACCAAACCTAATATATGCATATGGGAATTTACCGGAATTGCTGGTTGTTGTTTCCGGCCTCATTTAAAACTTGACTAGATAGGTAGTTTACTTTGCTTCACCCTCTTGCCATGCTAAAAACATTTAATATTGTTGAGTACATAAACGAGATCGAACTAAATAAGTCATGTGGTGTTTTCTTCAATATGCAACTCCGTTGCATATTGAGCTCCACTTAATTTGTAGGGTTGTTTGTGCACTTTGCCATGCCATGCCTCATTAAACCGGACATGCATCATACTTGTTTGCGTGTCGTGCCATGCTTATGTGATGGTTGTTTACTATGTTGTGTGCTTCTTTCCGGTGTTGCTTCTTCGGGTTGGTTCCGATAATGTTGCGTTTGTGAGGATCCGTTGGCTACGCCCATTTTTCTTCTTCATGGACTCGTTCTTCTTCCTTGCGGGATTTCAAGCAAGATGACCATACCCTCGAATCACTTCTATCTTTGCTTGCTAGTGCTCGCTCTATGCTATGCTATGCCGCGATACCTACCACTTGGCTTATCATTGCCTCCCATATTGTTAAGCCAAGCCTCTACCACCTTGTCCTAGCAAAACGTTGTTTGGCTAGGTTACTGCTTTGCTCAGCCCCTCTTATAGCATTGTTAGTTGCAGGTGAAGATTGGAGCTTGTTCCATGTTTCGAACATGGATATTTTGTTGGGATATCACAATATCTCTTATTTAATTAATGCATCATTATACTTGGTAAAGGGTGGAAGGCTTGGCCTTATGTCTGGTGTTTTGTTCCACTCTTGCCACCCTAGTTTCCGTCATATCGATGTTATGTTCCTGGATTTTGCGTTCCTTACGCGGTTGGGTTATAATGGGAACCCCTTGACAGTTCGCCTTGAATAAAACTCCTCCAGCAATGCCCAACATTGGTTTTACCATTCACCACCTAGCCTCTTTTTCCCTTGGGAGTCGCGCTCCCAAGGGTCATCATTATTTTAACCCCCCGGGCCAGTGCTCCTCTGAGTGTTGGTCCGACCGAGTAGACTGCGGGGCCACCTCGGGGCAACTTGAGGGTTGGTTTTACTCATAGGATGTCTCATCTGAGTGTGCCCTGAGAATGAGATATGTGCAACTCCTATCGGGATTTGTCGGCACATTCGGGCGATGTTGCTGGACTTGTTTTACCATTGTCGAGGATGTCTTGTAACCGGGATGCCGAGTCTGATCAGATTGTCTTGGGAGAAGGAATATCCTTCGTTGACCGTGAGAGCTTGTGATGGGCTAAGTTGGGACACCCCTGCAGGGATTTGAACTTTCGAAAGCCGTGCCCGCGGTTATGGGCAGATGGGAATTTGTTAATGTCCGGTTGTAGAAAACCTGAAGTTGAACCTTAATTAAAATACATCAACCGCGTGTGTAACCGTGATGGTCTCTTCTCGGCCGGAGTCCGGGAAGTGAACACGGTGTTGGAGTTATGCTTGACGTAGGTTGTTCTAGGATCACTTCTTGATCATAGTTGTTCGACCGTGCTTTTGCCTTCTCTTCTCGCTCTCTTTTGCGAATAAGTTAGCCACCATATATGCTAGTCACTTGCTGCAGGTCCACATCATACCTTTGCCTTACCTTTAAGCTTAAATAGTCTTGACCGCGAGGGTGTGAGATTGCTGAGTCCCCGTGACTCACAGATACTTCCAAAACCAGTTTGCAGGTGCCGATGATACCGTGCAGGTGACGCAACCAAGCTCAAGGAGGAGCTCGTTGAAGATCTTATCCTTTGTGTTGTTTCGTTCTAGTTGATCAGTAGTGGAGCCCAGTTGGGGTCGATCGGGGATCTGTGTAGCATTTGGGGTAGTCTTCTTTTATTTTGGTTCCGTAGTCGGACCTTGATTGTATCAGGTTGATGTAATGCTTTATTCATGCAATTGTGTGAAGTGGCGATTGTAAGCCAACTATGTATCTCTTTCCCTTATGTATTACATGGGTTTGTGAAGATTACCTCACTTGCGACATTGCTTTCATTGCGGTTATGCCTCTAAGTCGTGCATCGACACGTGGGAGATATAGCCGCATCGAGGGCGTTACAAGTTGGTAATCAAAGCCTTCCCCGACCTTAGGAGCCCCCTGCTTGATCGAATCGCTGGCGTTATTGAGTCTAGAAATGTTTTGACTCATTTAGGAATTATATATATCGGAGAGTTAGGACTTCTTTTTACTCCTCAGTCCCTTCGTCGCTCTGGTGAGGCATCCTGACGTAGAGTTTTGACTCTTCTCTTCTTAAATTTCAATTATTTTAGGATCACGCGGGTATCTTGGAATCGTTCCGATGGTTTTGTGATGAGAACATTGTTCTTGGTGCCTCCTGTCATTTAGGGGTTGTGGCAGTGTCCCGGGGAGTTGAGCTCCGAGGTGTTGTCGTCACAATTTTATCGTTGTAGTTCTGGAATACCTGAGTTTAGTTTCGCCGACATCGAAAATCTCTTTTATGCAGTTGTTGGTGAGATAACCTCGACGCCACCCAGTACTGGGCGGGAGTTCGGGAGTATTGCCATAACTCGTATAACGGATGCTTTTCGAAGGTTGAGGTAAACGATTTCCGAAGGTTTCTTGGTTATGTGTTGAAGGATGGATACAGTTGGATGTAGGATTTGCTAGTTTTGGGTGAGATATTTTGCTTCCCCTGTATCCCCAACACCTGTTTGCATAACTGGGAAAGTTTCAGGAGTTTATAAGTGGGAATTCTAGTAGCTCGTAGGATATGTTTCCGAGAGATGTATGATATGAAATTGGAGTTCGACGTCTAGTGCTTCGCCTATCCACGGTTGGTTTTACAGTGGTCTCGTTGTGTCTTAAAGAGTCCTTGGCTATGCCGTCTCGGGGACGCTTCGTATGTCATGTGCACTGCCTTGTACATGATGGTGTTGTACGATCGAGCCCGTGTAGGCCCCACCACGAAAACTTCGGATGAAATCTCTATCATATGTTTGTTCCGGCTTATTTTGCAAGCCAATCCTTTGTTTTGTTTTGAGTTGTGGTATTCGAGTTGCTTCAATGTCAAATGTTGATTCCATACCTTTCCTAAATGGTGTTCTCATATTTCCATGGGAATACTAATCCTTCAGGATAATCGAGATTGTCATGTCAATCCTTTTCAACCGGCGTGTTTCTCTTCAAGTGGATTTGATCATTTCAACATCTGCAAGATCACCTCTCGGCTTTCCCAACGTTGTTCGTTTCATCTGTCCCCAAGTTGCCTTTGTTTTCCCCGCCCACCCACCCCCTTTTTCTTCAAGGACTCAGATTTCTTTTTCAAGTACCCTTTCATTGATGGTAAGTCTCCCCATTCTTTTCTTTCAATGTTCTTATCCGGTGATTCTCATGAAGATGCTCTACAAGTTCATCATTCTTCGTTCTTTTCCTTCTCTGGTGGATTCAATTCAAGCTTTGGTGTTGATCATATCCTTTTCCCCGTTTCAAATGTTTTCTCATGCCGGTGCGCCTCGTTATCATTCATCTCTTACTATTCATTTGTTCCGGAGTGCTGAAGATATCTCGAAGATTCATGTTTCCACTTTGCATTCGTTCAAGCTCTTTCGAGGTTGTAATCTCATTCAAGCCATTTAATCCAACCGGCGCTATCTCTCTTTTCAAGCAATCGTTCAACGGTGTATCTTTTGAGTGGGCCCTAACCCACAGGTCTTTTCCCAGGATCTTACCTGACTCTTCCAATTTTTACCAGAGCTATTCTCAAATCTTTTAAAGTTTGACATAAGAATGAATTATCATCAGTCAAATGTCTTCTCCAAGATCTATCAAAACCTTTTCATCGTTGGTTCAACCTTTCTATTTATCATTTCGGAGTATCTCAACAATTCACGGTGGTGTTTCTCATCGTCATTCTCAGATTTTGAAGACCGAAGAAGAGTTTTTCCTCCATATCTTATCCGTTCTCTCAAAGATTCGTCATTCTAGCTTGTTGCCATCCTCTCATAGTTGTTTTTGGATTGTGAGAATTCTTTTCACCTATCCGGAGCAATTCAAGATTCTTTTCAGTTTGTTTCTCCGGAGCCCATCATCTCAGAATTTATTCATTCTCAGCTTTCAGCTCTCGTTCTCCAAATTTTTACCGGTGCATCGTTCAAGTGATATCTAATCAGTTCATGAGCCCTTCGTTCTCATGTATCTAGATTGTCTCAAGTATGTTCGTTCATTTGCTAATTCTTACCCGGTGATTAATCCCTTTACTTTGTTCATTTTTCAATTCATACGGTGGTTCGTCCAAGAGCTCTATTCTTGGGTTATCATATCAATTTATTCGTTGTTTCAACCCTTCCGGTGGACCGTCGAAGACCTTTCCAAGGTTGCGCAATATCTATCTTAATCCTTTCGTCAAGAATAAGTAATATGTAAAATCCGTTGCTTGTCATCAAATTAAATTGGTGAAGGATACGCATAACGTAATTCTTATTCTTGTTCATCCAAGTGATTAATTCCTTATTCCGGAGGTTCATCAAAATTCTTGATCTCATTTGTTCATCTTTCTTTTCCTGGAGTTCCAAGCTCTCTCATTATTATTTTTCATCACGGAGATCCATCTAAATCATTTCAAGGCTTCACCTTGTGTTCTCAACTTTTTTTCCTTCCGTCTTCATCATCCTTTTTGTTACCGGAGTTCTTCATGGATGTTCTACATGATGGTTCATCAAGGAAATAATCCCTTCTCTAAGTGTTCATTGAGATTCTTTTCTAAGGAGCTCAATCATTCTTCTTCTTGCATTCCGAAGTGCAATTCTTTTTAACTTTTCTTTTGAGATGGTGTTATGTCTTTCTTGACAATTTCCCTTCATGTTTCATGATTCAAAAGTTGTCAGGAATGAGATATTTAAACCCATCAATTTCTTCTTTGGATTTATCTTGGGTTATATTTCACCTAAAGCTTTCCCTAAGGACTGTTGCTATTTATGGTGCTTATAAATGACCCAAGTTCTTCATTTATCCTCCCGGTGGAATAAGTTTCCCGTCTCCTTGTTGATATCAATCCAATCCATTTTTCCGTGTATGGCAAGTTGTCACCTCATAATTTTAGATGTCTTCTATAAGTCCATATCAAGTTTATCCTTTTCGTTGGTGGTTTTTTCTCCAACAACTCTGTGCGACCCTTCTCTTTAAGATGCTTTTCAAACTCATCGGAGGTAGAAGATGTTGTTTTCTTCACCGTTCTTGTGTTCGGATGATCCAACTTCTATTCTTTCATTCCAGAGACATTGCGATATTGCTTTCTTCAACCATCATCCCATTTTATCAAAGTTCATATTCTTTTCCTTGCTTATCTCGTTTAACCGGAGTGTGTGCCCGCTGCTCATGTTCTTTTCATCTTATCAAGCTTCATATCACTTTTCAACCGGAGTTCTGCCCGAGATTCTTCTTCTTTGATCTTTGTTTATCTCATTTCAACCAGAGTGGTTTCAATTCCTTCTTGTCTTTTGCGCTCGTCATTCTTAGCCTTGCAATCTCAAGGTTTCCATAATGTTCTTTGTCTCTCTTTTCTAACGGAGTGTTTTCGACTTTGTTCACCTTCGCTGTATTCTTTTCTTGAATTTGTTCAACCTCGCAAGGTTCTTTGGTTTCACTCGTTTGTCAAAGAAGCAACCTATTTTCACTTCACCTCTTCCTCTTCCTTTCCCCTCTGGTGCCATCCCTAGGATCTCGGGTCGAGATCCTCTCGTAGTGGTGGAGTGTTGTGACGCCCCGAGACCGATGTGCCAGGTGTCCTCCAGTTATTCGTTGTTGTTTCCTTGTCTTTCGCTTGCGTGTTGCATCTTGTCATGTCATCATGTGCATTACATCATCATGTTTTTCAAAACTTGCATCCGTCCGGGTTCCCCAGTTCCGTCCGTTGTCCGTTCTGAGTCCAGACACACTTGCACGCGCCCACGGCACGTCCGAATATTATTTTAGAAGTGGTCGGAAAATGTTCTCGGAATGGGATGAAAGTTGGCATGCGGTCTTATTATAGTGTAGATAGACGGCCTGCCAAATTTCATCGCATTCGGAGATCGTTTGATGCCCCAACGTATAAATATAGCGGCAATAGTAGCCGGTCTTTTCGTCGGACGTTTTCGGTCTCCGAAAACAGTCACCGGGCCTCCCTCTCTTCTCTTCTCTCAGCGCGAGACCGTCTAAACAGCCCACTACCTACCGCCAGGTCCAACCTCACCTCTCTCGTCAGCCCGCAGCCCCCCTCTCGCGCGTCCAAAAGTTGTCCCGAACCCGACCCGGACTGTCGCCACCGTTGTGTCCGGATCATCCCCAAACATCTACAAAACATCACTGTTTTCTCATTTGGATTTCCTAACCCATTTATTCTCGACCGTCGGATTTCAATCAGATGATCCAAACTCCTCTCTTTCCCTATATATATAGACTCCCTAGTCTAATTTAGGACCTAACCCTAAATTTTAGGCCTCTTGTCCCATCGCCGCCGCCGCCACTACACCAAATCCCCATCGGGATCTTGCCCGGTCCAATCCAACCAGCAGCCGCCACCCTCCTTGGAATACCCCCGATCAATTCCATCTAGCCAGCCGCAGCAGTGCCTCCCCTCGATTGCTTGATCCCCAGCAAGCCGCAACAGAGTCCTGCAACCCTCGCTTAAGCGTGCCCGTTCCTGAGAACCTCCCTGCTCGCTCGCTCGATCTAGGATTGATAGGAGGCTCCCCCTGTTTGCTCCTCCCTCCGTGGTGCCGTCGCCTCCGGCGAACCCAACCCCCTTGGACTGGGCCCCGTCTTCCTCGTCAACCAGGAGTAACGCCATGGGTGACAACGCGCTCGAACTCCTTGAGCCCCGGCCGGAGCAGCCAAGCCGCCGGAGCTCCATTCCCTTTGCGTCCACTCCATCCCCTGCCTCGCATGACTCCTCTCTGCACCCCCTCGTCGAGCTCTGTCGTCCTTCGCGTGGAGACCGATGCCGCCGCAAGCACCATGGCGCTCGGCCTCGCGCAGATTCTCCAGTTAGCACCGCTGCCTCCCCTGCGCTGCCTCCCGTGCCCGACGCTATCCTGCGCCGTCGCCGTGGACCAACAGATGAGCCTCGCACCCATCTCTTCTCTTGTCCCTCCTTCTGTTCTTCTCTCCTCCCTCTCTCACCAGCTCTCTCTGTTCGTGCAACAGGGAGCCCCGAGGAGTTTGCGACGGCCATCCTCGCCTCCCACGCCCGGAAGTCGTCGTCCTCGAGCTCCTCGAACCTTTCCCGCCTACCTCGTCGCCGGTGAGTTGCCACCGTTCAGCAAGGTCCCCTCGTGACATCCCCGTTCCCTTCCCCGATTCACTTCTCTCTCTGAAACTCCCTCTGTTTCTCTCTGGGCAGCAGCAACGTAAGAGCTCCTTCGTCTTCGCTGCCTCGAGTCCCTGCCTCGGCTCCTCGTGCGTGGATCCGTTCACCCTCGCTCCTTTCCCGCGGGATCTGGTGTGATCCGGCGGAAGGAGCCCCGCCGCGGCGACCTCCTGCTTCCTGCCGCCATGGACGCCATTGTTTCTGTTCTTCAGAAACGAGCAGTTTCGCCCGCCCCTTCGCCCGTGACCGATTCAGCTGCTCATGTGGGCTGCAACCGCGGGTCAGCCTCCTCTAGCAAGGCCCAGCGCCCCCTTCCGACCAGGCAAGGCCCAATGTGAGGCCACATCCCTGAGCGCCTTTTTTTCTATCTCACTTGCTGTTGGGCCAGGCTCTGTACGCCCAGTTTTGACCCGATAGGTCTTTTCCCCCTGAACGATTTGTCCATTTATCCAGCGAATTACTATTTTACAGAAAAGCCCCTGCTGTTCATGCATTTAATAACTCAAACCGTGCATCCAAACTAAACAAACTTAATATGAGAGATGCCTAGAATTTTATCTAGTTTCATAATATGCCATTTTCATCCATGTTTAAAATGTTGTTTGTGTAATTTTGCCCATATGCCATGCTAAAATGCTTTATTTCATAACTTAATAACTGTAGCTCCAAACTTAACAAACTTTATATGTAACTGGGGTAGAATTTTGCCTAGTTTGTCATGGTGACATTGCTTTGCATGTTTAACAACTCTAAAATTGTGTTCAGGGCAGATCAGTACCAAACCTAATATATGCATATGGGAATTTACCGGAATTGCTGGTTGTTGTTTCCGGCCTCATTTAAAACTTGACTAGATAGGTAGTTTACTTTGCTTCACCCTCTTGCCATGCTAAAAACATTTAATATTGTTGAGTACATAAACGAGATCGAACTAAATAAGTCATGTGGTGTTTTCTTCAATATGCAACTCCGTTGCATATTGAGCTCCACTTAATTTGTAGGGTTGTTTGTGCACTTTGCCATGCCATGCCTCATTAAACCGGACATGCATCATACTTGTTTGCGCGTCGTGCCATGCTTATGTGATGGTTGTTTACTATGTTGTGTGCTTCTTTCCGGTGTTGCTTCTTCGGGTTGGTTCCGATAATGTTGCGTTTGTGAGGATCCGTTGGCTACGCCCATTTTTCTTCTTCATGGACTCGTTCTTCTTCCTTGCGGGATTTCAAGCAAGATGACCATACCCTCGAAATCACTTCTATCTTTGCTTGCTAGTTGCTCGCTCTATTGCTATGCCTATGCCGCGATACCTACCACTTGCTTATCATGCCTCCCATATTGTTAAGCCAAGCCTCTAACCCACCTTGTCCTAGCAAAACGTTGTTTGGCTAGGTTACTGCTTTGCTCAGCCCCTCTTATAGCATTGTTAGTTGCAGGTGAAGATTGGAGCTTGTTCCATGTTTCGAACATGGATATTTTGTTGGGATATCACAATATCTCTTATTTAATTAATGCATCATTATACTTGGTAAAGGGTGGAAGGCTTGGCCTTATGTCTGGTGTTTTGTTCCACTCTTGCCACCCTAGTTTCCGTCATATCGATGTTATGTTCCTGGATTTTGCGTTCCTTACGCGGTTGGGTTATAATGGGAACCCCTTGACAGTTCGCCTTGAATAAAACTCCTCCAGCAATGCCCAACATTGGTTTTACCATTCACCACCTAGCCTCTTTTTCCCTTGGGAGTCGCGCTCCCGAGGGTCATCATTATTTTAACCCCCCGGGCCAGTGCTCCTCTGAGTGTTGGTCCGACCGAGTAGACTGCGGGGCCACCTCGGGGCAACTTGAGGGTTGGTTTTACTCATAGGATGTCTCATCTGAGTGTGCCCTGAGAATGAGATATGTGCAACTCCTATCGGGATTTGTCGGCACATTCGGGCGATGTTGCTGGACTTGTTTTACCATTGTCGAGGATGTCTTGTAACCGGGATGCCGAGTCTGATCAGATTGTCTTGGGAGAAGGAATATCCTTCGTTGACCGTGAGAGCTTGTGATGGGCTAAGTTGGGACACCCCTGCAGGGTTTTGAACTTTCGAAAGCCGTGCCCGCGGTTATGGGCAGATGGGAATTTGTTAATGTCCGGTTGTAGAAAACCTGAAGTTGATCTTAATTAAAATACATCAACCGCGTGTGTAACCGTGATGGTCTCTTCTCGTCGGAGTCCGGGAAGTGAACACGGTGTTGGAGTTATGCTTGACGTAGGTTGTTCTAGGATCACTTCTTGATCATAGTTGTTCGACCGTGCTTTTGCCTTCTCTTCTCGCTCTCTTTTGCGAATAAGTTAGCCACCATATATGCTAGTCACTTGCTGCAGCTCCACATCATACCTTTGCCTTACCTTTAAGCTTAAATAGTCTTGACCGCGAGGGTGTGAGATTGCTGAGTCCCCGTGACTCACAGATACTTCCAAAACCAGTTTGCAGGTGCCGATGATACCGTGCAGGTGACGCAACCAAGCTCAAGGAGGAGCTCGTTGAAGATCTTATCCTTTGTGTTGTTTCGTTCTAGTTGATCAGTAGTGGAGCCCAGTTGGGGTCGATCGGGGATCTGTGTAGCATTTGGGGTAGTCTTCTTTTATTTTGGTTCCGTAGTCGGACCTTGATTGTATCTGGTTGATGTAATGCTTTATTCATGTAATTGTGTGAAGTGGCGATTGTAAGCCAACTATGTATCTCTTTCCCTTATGTATTACATGGGTTTGTGAAGATTACCTCACTTGCGACATTGCTTTCAATGCGGTTATGCCTCTAAGTCGTGCATCGACACGTGGGATATATAGCCGCATCGAGGGTGTTACAGGGCGGGTATGCCTTGTCCCTTATTTGGTAAGAGGGCTCGGATTCCCAATTCATCCGTTTCTCCGGGGGCTCCTGGAGTTCTACGGCATCGAGTTGCACAACCTTACGCCTGCCTCCCTGCTGCATATCGCGGGATTAGTAGCCCTTTGCGAGTTGTTTTTGGGCCGTGAGGCTCATTTCGCTCTGTGGAAGAAGCTGTTCTGCCTTGTGCCCCTTTCTCAGAAAGGATCAATATATCAAGTGGGCGGAGCCGAAGTGTGGCGTATTGCCGGGACCGGATACCTGTCTGGGACCCCAAAGAAGACGTCCGAAGACTGGCCTTCAGAATGGTTTTATATAGAAGACGTCCTCCTCCCGGATCCTATTCGGATCGGCCTTCCTGAGTTCGACAACGCCCCTTTGAAGAAGCGCCGGAGCTGGCGTCCACGGAGCTCCCTGGAGGAAGATGACAGGGACATTCTTTACCCGATGAGACGGATAAGTTTTTTAGCTCGATCCAGATTGACCATGATCTAGGTTATGGCCACATGCATCATGCGGGGGGTGCAGCCGCTTCAGTATAGAGGCCACCCCATGTGGGATTTCAACGAGGGGGATGACGCCACCCGCCACGGCCGCAAAGGGCTGGGATCGGCTGCCGATCTAATAAAGATCTTATCCACTTTGTACAAGGGAGAAGAGGAGGAATTCCTTCGTGTCAACCTGCAGGGCGGATTTCCTATGTACAATCCTCCGAGCTAGGTAAGCGGAGACTTTTTATCGCCCATCCATTTCGTATTCCCGTAGTTAAGTATTCATTCTAGCGATTTCATCGCAGGAGCTGCGCCAGGCAGTAAAGGAGATAAACAGCCCTCCTCCACAACCCGAGGACCCTGGACGGTCCCTTGACCCGGCCTCCCAGGAGGATCTGGGCATATCTGTGGAGCTGATCGATGGGGTATTTTACCAATGGAGTAATGACAACGCCTTGTTGGCCATTACGGCCGATTACCCTGGGCTAGTTCCAGCCTCACAGGTGACTGAGACCGAAGTCCCAACACTTAAAAAGGGATCTGTCCTTGCGCTTTTTTGATTGCCGTATAACAGCCGTGTTTTGCAGGGGAGGTCCTCGGGGCAGAAGGCCGAGCCTGTGGCAACTAGCCAACAAGGGGCCATGAGGCCAGGCAGGCTGAAAAGATCCGCAGTCCGGATTGAGACACCGGTGCAGCGGTACGGCGCGCCGTCTTTATTGCAAGACATTATTTTCAGAGGCATATTAACGCCCATGCCTTCTTTTCAGGAAAAAGAACGCTCGCCGGACTATACTCGGAGAGGCTACCAATCGCGCCTTCACAAGCCAGGCTCCAAGGCCGGATTCGGAGGCGGGAACGAATACAAGGCGTGCGCCGGGTGCTCCTCCGACAGAGGATGCGGATAAACTGTCCACCACCCATTCCGAGGTGGAAAGTGCCATGAACCACAGGCGTCGCCGGACTATTCTTCGTGACGCTTGTTTCTCCCAAGAGGCATTGGATGCCTTCAACTCGGGAGACGCGCACCTCCGTGCCGCTCAAAATGGTCTAGCCAGAGCCACGGAGCAGTATGTAAAAGACATACGGGTGAGAAAATTTGATGATTATATATATCAGTAGCCCCTGAGACTTGAAACAGTTAGGATTACTGATTTAAGGATCATTTGTTATGCAGGTTCTTACAGAAAAGAATACTCAACTGTCCCAAGACCTGGAAGAGTGCAAAGCCCAACTTCAGGCCGCACTGGCCGCAGCAGGGGAGCCCAAAGAGACCCCCTCTGGTAACATATCTTCGAATGATAAGTATCATATTAGAATGCGGCGTATATGCAGATCTGACGATAAAATTGCAGATGACAATGGAGTAAATTCGGATAAGCAGCAGCTCATACGCCAGCTGAAGGCCGGTGAGAGCGTGCTTACGAGGGTGAGGCAGGAGAAGAATGATCTCCTAGATGCCAACACCAAGCTGGGCGTGGAACTAAAAGATGTTCGTGCCCAACTGTCGGACTCTGTTAAGGAGAATCGGCGGCTTCGACGCGGCATATTTAGTAAGTGCTTGAACGAACTTTGAAAAAGAGTTCGGTGAGGAAGCTGGCTGACAGAGTTATGTCTGTAGGTATGCTAACAGGTCATCCTGCCGAGGAGATGCCTGGTTCAACGGGTGATCTTCTTCCCGAGCTCTCACAGTTGCACGAACGAGTTCGGCAGGTGATGCAAGGCGTCGCCCAGGCCTTGTGGGCATCCGTCTCCATACCCGAAGGCCTTGGAGAGCTTGCAGAAAAGCTGAAGGGAGCACGACGGCACTTCCGATTATGGAAGATATTGGCCTGCCGTCAGGGCGCCAGGGAAGCCTCGGCAATGGTGAAGACATGGTACACGAAGGCTGACCTGAACCACATGGCCGAAGTCGGACCTGTGGGGCCTGACAGGAAGGAGATCCCTGTGAGCTTAGTGTACGACCAAGTAGAATTGGCCACAAAGTATTCCCAACAGGACTGTAGATTAGACAGCCTATTGGATGGCATTGAAGAGGAATTCAACCAGTCAAATTGACTATGTAATTTTAAAGTGACATGTATAATGCCTTCTAGCTGGATTGTAGATCGTTTGTCGTGGCGAACCTTTTCGCTTCAACCTCCGGACCCGACAGTCTGGAGTGTATCCGAATACCCTCTCGGTTATGTAAGAGCCGAGGCATGCGTGGAGACCAGGCATAGGGGTCATTAGTGCTTTATCAGACAAGTGCCCAACTAGTTATGTTATATTACATGGGTAGTAAGAAACATCTTCCAGAGAGAATAGTTCCGTTAAGGGTTCCTTTCCCTGGGTAAGCATGCCCTAAAGTGCATGTCCGGACTGCGATAAGAAGCGCATAAAAAGCATCTGGGGGCAAATATGGATAATAAATAAAAGTCATCTTTTGTTCACCGACCGAATATTCTCTTAAGAACGCTAGCTTTCGGCTTCACCCAGTCTGAGGTACACGTCCGGATGACCCGGCGGTAACAATCGCAGAGGTGCTCCCCTTATGCCCTAGCCGAATTAACGGGAATGTAGGGCATAAATACAAGATCCAGGCAACCCAGCTTGGCCAAAACTTAAGTCATATCGATGCATATAATGGTGAAAAAAGGTACATGCGGAAGTATAACGCATGTGTTGGGCGTGAGGCCCAGGTAAATAATTTAAGCTTCTGTGAAAGAAGCCCCCCAGGTGTGGAGAGTGCGGCTAGCACATCTGTAATGTACAAGTGAGGCACAAGGTGACCCTTGAAGGCCTAAAGAAATAAAAGAAAGAAAGGGAAACAAGATAGATGATGCATATGCAGAAAATGGACAAAGGGAGGGGACTAACATAGAGTCCGGTGCTAGGCGTAGAATCTTCGAAGCCTGGCTGCGTTCCATGGGTTCGGCTCGAGTCGACTAGTCGATGCATCCCGCAGTCGGTACGCTCCACCGGTTAGAACTTGTTTGATAATGAAGGGACCTTCTGTAACGCCCCGAGACCGATGTGCCAGGTGTCCTCCAGTTATTCGCTGTTGTTGTGTTGTCATTTCTTGCGTGTCATGCATTGCATATCATGTCATCATGTGCATTGCATCATCATGTTTTCAAAACTTGCATTCGTCCGGGTCTCCCAGTTCCTTCCGTGGTCCGTTCTGAGGCCAGACTCACTTGCACGCGCCCGCGGCATGTCCGAAATAGTATTTTATAAGTGGCCGGAAAATGTTCTCGGAATGGGTTTAAAGTTGGCGTGCGGTCTTATTTTAGTGTAGGAAGACCGCCTGTCAAATTTCATCGCATTCGGAGTTCGTTTGATAGCCCAACGGATAACTATAGCGACATTATAGTCGGTCTGACATCGGACGTTTTCGGTCTCCGGAAACAGTCGCCGGGCCTCTCCTCTTCTCTCTTCTCAGACCTTTGCCTTCTGCACTACCTCTCACCGCCAGGCCCTACCTAACCTCTCTCGTCAGCCCGCGGACCTCCTCCCGCGCGCGTCCGAAATCTGTCCCGGACCCGACCCGGACAGTCGTTACCGCTGTGTCCAAATCATCCCCAAACGTCTACAAAACATCTCCGTTTTGTTTATTAGACTTCCTAACCTATTTTTTCTCAACCACTCGATTTCGATCGAAGGATCCAGATTAGCCCCTAGCCAAACACCCATATGCTATAAATATATAGTCCAACCCTAAATTTGAGGAGAGATGTCCCATCCTCCTAGCCGCCGCCATTCCACCAAATCCCCCTCGGGATCTCCCCTGCCCGATTCACCTAGTCAAGCCTCCACCTTCCCCTGATCCAAAATCCCTTCGGGCGTCTCTGCGTCGATCCCTGAGCTCCACAGCCCCCTCCTCCCGATCCAAGGCGCCCTCTCCCCTCAGCCCCGCAGCAACTCGCCGGAGCTCCTCTCCAGCACACCGGCCACCCTGACCATGCCAGGCCATCCCCGTCGCCCCTACCCTTCCTCCTTCTCGTTCCCTTCTCCTCCTCTCTCTAAACCCCCTCCATGTCTCTGTACCAGGCACATGCAGGAGCTTCCGCCGCCGTGCCATGGGCTCGTTCCCCTGCTGCATCTCATCCGAGGCCTCTACCTCACGCGGATTTGTGAACCAGCGTCGGCCGTCGCCGTTCCGTTCGTCTTCCAGCGAGACGACGCACCGAGCTCGCCACCGTCCGCCAAGCCTCTGCGCCGTCCTCGCCAAGTCCATCGTCGCTGGCCTCTGCTCGCTCTGCTCAAAAGCAGAGGAGCTTCGCTCGTCCCGCTCAAGCGCCTCGACCCCGCGCCTGGACCGCCGCCTCGCTTCGATCTGGAATTGGCCCAGCGCCGCGCTCGCGTTGACCGACTCCAGATCGACCGCACCCTCCCCGTCGATCGCCATGGGCCGCGACCCCCAAGGCCCGGTTGCCTCTGCTGTCAACCGCCCAAGGCCCAGCCTGCCTCTCCAGTGCCAGGCCCAGCGCTCCGCGAGAGCTGGCCTGCCGCTGCTGTTTGACCCCGGCGCCAAGGCCAAGTCGCCCGCACTACACGCCGGCCCCCGTTGCTTCCCTACAGATCCAGCCTGCCCCACCACTGATTTGACTGGGCCTCAGCCCATGGTGAGGATGCGCCCAGCCCTCTCCTGAGCTTGTTGGGCCGGCCAGATTCGGCCCGATGTATATTTTTTCTGCTATGAACGAATTTTGCTATTTCCAGAAAAACTGCATATTTACAGACTACCCCCCTAGTTTCATGCATTTGATAACTCATCATCCATGCACCGGATTAAATTAATTTATATATGAAACTTGTTTAAAATTAAGTGTAGATTAATAATATGCCATTTTCATCTATGTTTAAAATGTTGTTTGTTTAAACTTGCTTAAATAACATCCTAAAATGCTTTATTTCATAACTAAATAACCGTAGCTCTGAATTAAATAAACTTTATATGTAAATGGGGTAGAAAAATGCCTAGTTTAACTTGGTGGCAGCACTTTGCATGTTAAACAACTCTAAAATATGGTTTAGGGCAGAACAGTACCATAACCAAAATATGCACATGAGGATTTTTCCGGACTTGTTACTTGTTGTTCCGGCCTCATTTAAACTTGCCTAGATAGGTAGTTTTCATTTGCTTCACCCTCTTGCCATGTTTAACAACATTTAATATTGTTGGGTACATAAACAAGATCAAACTAAATAAGTCACGTGGTGTTTTGTTAATGTGCAACGAAGTTGCATATTGAGCTCCACTTAATTTGTAGGGATTGTTTGTGCATTTTGCCATGCCATGCCTCATTAAACCGGACATGCAACATACTTGTTTGCGCATCGTGCCATGCTTATGTGATGATTGTTTACTATGTTGTGTGCTTCTTTCCGGTGTTGCTTCTTTGGGTTGGTTCCGAGAACGTCGTGTTTGTGAGGATCCGTTCGACTATGTCCGTTTGCCTTCTTCATGGACTCGTTCTTCTTCCTTGCGGGATCTCAGGCAAGATGACCATACCCTCAAAATAACTTCTATCTTTGCTTGCTAGTTGCTCGCTCTTTTGCTATGCCTATGCTGCGATACCTACCACTTGCTTATCATGCCTCCCATATTGTTAAGCCAAGCCTCTAACCCACCTTATCCTAGCAAACCGTTGTTTGGCTATGTTACTGCTTGCTCAGCCCCTCTTATAGCGTTGTTAGTTGCAGGTGAAGATTGAAGTTTGTTCCTTGTTGGCACATGGAGATGTTGTTCCTTGTTGGAACATGTTTACTTGTTGGGATATCACAATATCTCTTATTTAATTAATGCATCTATATACTTGGTAAAGGGTGGAAGGCTCGGCCTTATGCCTGGTGTTTTGTTCCACTCTTGCCGCCCTAGTTTCCGTCATATCGGTGTTATGTTCCCGGATTTTGCGTTCCTTACGCGGTTGGGTTATTATGGGAACCCCTTGACAGTTCGCCTTGAATAAAACTCCTCCAGCAAGGCCCAACCTTGGTTTTACCATTTGCCACCTAGCCTTTTTCCCTTGGGAGTCGCGCATCCCGAGGGTCATCTTTTTTTAACCCCCCCGGGCCAGTGCTTGTCTAAGTGTTGGTCTGAACTAGAGTCCTTTGCAGCGCCACCTCGAGGAAACTTGAGGGCCGGTTTTTGTTGTACGGAGCGCTCATTCGGTGTTGCCCTGAGAACGAGATATGTGCAGCTCCTATCAGGATGTCGGCGCATCGGGCGGTCTTGCTGGTCTTGTTTTACCTGTCGAAATGTCTTGTAACCGGGATTCCGAGCCTGATCGGGGTTTCCCGCTAGAAGGAATATCCTTCGTTGACCGTGAGAGCTTGTGATGGGCTAAGTTGGGACACCCCTGTAGGGATTTGAACTTTCAAAAGCCGTGCCTGCGGTTATGGGCAGATGGGAATTTGTTAACGTCCGGTTGTAGAAAACCTGAAGTTGACCTTAACTAAAATACATCAACCATGTGTGTTACCGTGATAGTCTCTTTCCGGCGGAGTCCGGGAAGTGAACACGGTGTTGGAGTTATGCTTGACGTAGGTTGTTCTAGGATCACTTCTTGATCATACTTTTATCGACCGTGCTTTACCTTCTCTTCTCGCTCTCATTTGCGTATGTTAGCCACCATATATGCTAGTCGCTTGCTGCAGCTCCACCTCATACCTTTTACCTTACCCATAAGCTTAAATAGTCTTGATCGCGAGGGTGTGAGATTGCTGAGTCCCCGTGACTCACAGGTACTTCCAAAACCAGTTTGCAGGTGCCGATGATACCGAGCAGGTGACGCAACCAAGCTCAAGGAGGAGCTCGATGAAGTCGTGTTCTTTGGGTTGTTCCGTTTCCAGTTGGTCAGTAGTGGAGCCTAGTCGGGTCGATCGGGGATCTGTGTAGCTTTTGGGGTAGTCTCCTTTTATTTTGGTTCCATAGTCGGACCTTGATTGTATCTAATTGATGTAATGTTTTATTCATGTATTTGTGTGAAGTGGCGATTGTAAGCCAACTATGTATCTCTTTCCCTTATGTATTACATGGGTTGTGTGAAGATTACCTCACTTGCTACATTGCTTTCAATGCGGTTATGCCTCTAAGTCGTGCTTCGACACGTGGGAGATATAGCCGCATCGAGGGCGTTACAAGCTGGTATCAGAGCCTTCCCCGACCTTAGGAGCCCCCTGCTTGATCGAATAGCTGGCGTTGTTGAGTCTAGAAAAAATGTTTTGAGTCATTTAGGAATTATATATATCGGAGAGTTAGGACTTCTTTTTACTCCTCAGTCCCTTCGTCGCTCTGGTGAGGCATCTTGACGTAGAGTTTTGACCCTTCTCTTCTGAAATTTCACTAATTTTTTTTAGGATCATGCGGGTATCTTGGAATCGTTCCGATAGTTTTGTGATGAGAACATTGTTCTTGGTGCCTCCTGTCATTTAGGGGTTGTGGCAGTGTCCCGAGGAGTTGAGCTCCGAGGTGTTGTCGTCACAATTTTATCGTTGCAGTTCTGGAATACCTGAGTTTAGTTTCGCCGACATCGAAAATCTCTTTTATGCAGTTGTTGGTGAGATAACCTCGACGCCACCCAGTACTGGGGCGGGAGTTCGGGAGTATTACCATAACTTGTATAACGGATGCTTTTCGAAGGTTAAGGTAGATGATTTCCGAAGGTTTCTTGGTTATGTGTTGAAGGATGGATACAGCTGGATGTAGGATTTGTTAGTTTTGGGTGAGATATTATGCTTCCCCTGTATCCCCAACACCTGATTGCATAACCGGAAAGTTTCGGGAGTTTATAAGTGGGAATTCATGTAGCTCCTAGGATATCTTTCCGTCAGATGTATGATATGAAATTGGGGTTCGACGTCTAGTGGTCCGTCTATCCACGGTCGGTTTTACAGTGGTCTCGTTGTGTCTTAAAGAGTCCTTGGCTATGCCGACTCGGGGACGCTTCGTATGTCATGTGCACTGCCTTGTACATGATGGTGCTATACGATCGAGCCCGTGTAGGCCCCACCACGAAAACTTCGGGCGAAATCTCTATCATATGTTTGTTCCGGCTTATTCTGCAAGCCAATCCTTTGTTTTGTTTTGATTTGTGGTATTCGAGTTGCTTCGAAGTCAAATGTTGATTCCATACCTTTTCCAAACGGTGTTCTCATACTCCTATGTGAATACTAATCCCTCATGATAATCGAGATTGTCATGTAAATCCTTTTCAACCGGTGTGTTTTCTCTTCAAGTGGTTCCGATCATGTCAACATCATTAAGATAATTTATCAGTTCTTCTCAACGGTGTTTGTTTTCATCTGTCTCCAAGTTGCCTTTGTTTTCCCTCCCTCCCCCCCTTGTTTCTTCAAGGAATTCGATGTCTTAATCAAGTATCCTTTTGTTCTTGTGAAGTCTCTCCGTTCCTTTTCCGTCAATGTTCTATCCGGTGATTCTCATGAAGATTCTAATGGAGCTTCAAGCTCATCATTCTCAGTTTTCTTTCTTCTCCGATGGATTCAATTCAAGCTTTTGGTGTTGATCATATCCTTTCCTCGTTTCAGAAGTTTATCATACCGGTGCTCATCATATTCATTCATTTCTCGCTATTCAATTATTTCGGAGTGCTGAAGATATCTCGAAAGCCTCGTCTTTTCCTTCAAGATCCGTTCAAACCTATTCAGAGGTTGTTATCTCATTCAAGCCATTTTTTCTAACTGGTGTATTCTCCCTTTCAAGTAATCCTTCTAAGGTGTTTCTTCTCAGTGGGCCCTAACCCACATGTCTTTTTCCAGGATCTTACGTGACTCTTCTTATTTTCCTGGAGCGATTATCAAATCTTTTTAAGTTTGACGTAAGAATGAATTATCATCGGTCAAATGTCTTCCTCCAAGATCGGTTTAAATCCTTTTCATCGTTGGCTCAATCTCTTCGCTTTTGATTCTTCCGGAGTGCCTCTACAATTATTGGTGGTGTTTCTCACCATAATTCTCAGATTTTGAAGACCGAAGAAGATTTTCTCTCTCAATCTTGCTCCATTCTCTTCAAGATTCATGATTCTAGTTTGGTTGCCATCCTCTCATAATTATTTTCGATTGTGGGAATTCTTTTCACCTATCCGGAGAAATTCAAGAGTCTTCTCAGTTTGTTATCCGGAGTCCATCAATTCAGGATTTTTTTTCATTCTCAGCTTTCAGTTATCATCCTCCAATCTTACTGGTGCATCGATCAAATATCCTCTAATCAGTTCATGATCTCTTTGTTCTTTTGTATCTGAACTCTCTCAAGCATCTTCGTTCATTTTATAATTCTTCCCGGTGTTTCTTTATCTTCTCTTCGTTCATTTTCAATTCTTATGGTGGTTCATGCAAGATTCCTCTTCTTTCTTTATCATATCAATTTATTCGTTGTTTCAACCCTTTTGCTGGACCGTCGAAGACCTTTCTCAAGTTTGCGCTATATCTATCTTAATATTTCTATGAGGATAGGTAGTATGCCAAATCCGTTGCTTGTCAGCAATTAAATTGTTGAAGGATATGCATAACATAATTCTTATTCTTGTTCCATCCAAGTGATTAATTCCTTTTTCCGGAGTGGTTCATCATATCATATTCTCAGTTCGAGATGATTTATCTTTTCTTTCCCGGAGTTCCAAGCTCTAATTATCACGGAGATCCATCTAAATCATTGCAAGGATTCACCTTGTGTTTTCAATTTCTCTTTCTTTTTATTCTTTTGTTACCGGAGTTTCTTCATGGAGGCTATACATGATGGTTCATCAAGGATTTATTTCCTTCTCGAAGCGTTCATCAAGATTCTTTTCTAAGGAGCTTAAGTTTCTTCATCTTGCAATCCGGAGTGCAATTCTCTCTTCCATATCATTGAAGGTGGTATTATGCCATTCTTGATAATTTGAGTTCATGTTTCATGATTCATATGTTGTTAAGAATGAGGTATTTTAAATCCATCAATCCCTTCGTTGGAGTTATCTTGGGTTATATTTCACCTAAAGCTGTCCCTAAGGATTGTTGCTATCTATGGTGCTTATAAAGGACCCAAGTTCTTCTTTATCCTCCCGGTGAAATAAGTTTCTCGTCTCCTTGTTCTTATCAATCCAATTCTTTTTCCCGTGAGTGGCAGGTTGTCACCTCATAATTTGAGATGTATTCCATAAGACCATATCAATCCTATTCTTTTCGTTGTTGGTTTTCCAACAACTCCGTTCTAGCATTGTTGTAAGCATGCTCTTGTTTTTTCCCTTCATTCATTAAATTCTTACTTTTGTTCCGAAGGCATTGTGTTGCGGCTCTCTTCAAACCTTCTTCTTGTTCTTGTCAGGATCCTGTTCTTTTCTTGGTTTATCCATTTAACTGGAGTGTTGTGCCCCTTTTCTCAAGCTCTTTCATTTTATCAAGTCTTTCATCTCTTTTCAACTGAAGTGTTGTCCGAATTTGTAATTCCTTGTTCCTCTTCCCTACCGGAGTGCTTTCAACTTTGTTCTTCTTCGTTGCATTCTTTCTTTATATAGTTTAATCTTTGCAAGGTTCGTGGTTTCACTTGTTTGTCAAAGAAGCAACTTAGCTTTACCTCTCCTCTTTCTCTTCCGTTGTCCCTCTGGTGCCATTCTAGATCTCGGGACGAGATCCTCTTGTAGTGGTGGAGTGTTGTAACTCCCCGAGACCGATGTGCCAGGTGTCCTCCAGTTATTCGCTGTTGTTGTGTTGTCATTGCTTGCGTGTCATGGATTGCATATCATGTCATCATGTGCATTGCATCATCATGTTTTCAAAACTTGCATTCGTCCGGGTCTCCCAGTTCTGAGGCCAGACTCACTTGCATGCGCCCGCGGCATGTCCGAAATAGTATTTTATAAGTGGCCGGAAAATGTTCTCGGAATGGGTTGAAAGTTGGCGTGCGGTCTAATTTTAGTGTAGGAAGACCGCCTGTCAAATTTCATCGCATTCGGAGTTCGTTTGATAGCCCAACGGATAACTATAGCGACATTATAGTCGGTCTGACGTCGGACGTTTTCGGTCTCCGGAAACAGTCGCCGGGCCTCTCCTCTTCTCTCTTCTCAGACCTTTGCCTTCTGCACTACCTCTCAATGCCAGGCCCTACCTAACCTCTCTTGTCAGCCCGCGGACCTCCTCGCGCGCGTCCGAAATCTGTCCCGAACCCGACCCGGACAGTCGTTACCGCTGTGTTTGGATCATCCCCAAACGTCTACAAAACATCTCCGTTTTGTTTATTAGACTTCCTAACCTATTTTTTCTCAACCGCTCGATTTCGATCGAAGGATCCAGATTAGCCCCTAGCCAAACACCCATATGCTATAAATATATAGTCCAACCCTAAATTTGAGGAGAGATGTCCCATCCTCCCAGCCGCCGCCGCCATTCCACCAAATCCCCCTCGGGATCTCCCCTGCCCGATTCACCCAGTCAAGCCTCCACCTGCCCCTGATCCAAAATCCCTTCGAGCTTCTCTACGTCGATCCCTGAGCTCCACAGCCCCTCCTCCCGATCCAAGGCGCCCACTCCCCTCAGCCCCGCAGCAACTCGCCGGAGCTCCTCTCCAGCACACCGGCGACCCTGACCATGCCAGGCCATCCCCGTCGCCCCTACCCTTCCTCCTTCTCATTCCCTTCTCCTCCTCTCTCTAAACCCCCTCCATGTCTCTGTACCAGGCATGTGCAGGAGCTTCCGCCGCCACGCCGTGGGCTCGTTCCCCTGCTGCATCTCGTCCGGGGCCTCTACCTCACGCGGATTTGTGAACCAGCGTCGGCCGCCGCCGTCCCGTTCATCTTCCAGCGAGACGACGCATCGAGCTCGCCACCGTCCGCCAAGCCTCTGCGCCGCTCTCGCCAAGTCCATCATCGCCAGCCTCTGCTTGCTCTGCTCGAAAGCAGAGGAGCTTCGCTCGTCCCGCTCAAGCGCCTCGACCCCGCGCCTGGACCGCCGCCTCGCTTCGATTTGGAATTGGCCCAGCGCCGCGCTCGCGTTGACCGACTCCAGATCAACCGCGCCCTCCCCGTCGATCGCCATGGGCCGCGATCTCCAAGGCCCGGTTGCCTCTGCTGTCAACCGCCCAAGGCCCAGCCTGCCTCTCCAGCGCCAGGCCCAGTGCTCCGCGAGAGCTGGCCTGCCGCTGTTGTTTGACCCGGTGCCAAGGCCAAGTCGCCCGCACTACACGCCGGCCCCCGCTGCTTCCCTACAGATCCAGCCTGCCCCACCACTGCTTTGACTGGGCCTCAACCCATGGTGAGGATGCGCCCAGCCCTCTCCTGAGCTTGTTGGGCCGGCCAGATTCGGCCCAATGTATATTTTTTCTGCTATGAACGAATTTTTCTATTTCCAGAAAAACTGCATATTTACAGATTACCCCCCTAGTTTCATGCATTTGATAACTCATCATCCATGCACCGGATTAAATTAATTTATATGTGAAACTTGTTTAAAATTAAGTGTAGATTAATAATATGCCATTTTCATCTATGTTTAAAATGTTGTTTGTTTAAACTTGCTTAAATAACATGCTAAAATGCTTTATTTCATAACTAAATAACCATAGCTCCGAATTAAATAAACTTTAGATGTAAATGGGGTAGAAAAATGCCTAGTTTTACTTGGTGGCATCACTTTGCATGTTAAACAACTCTAAAATATGGTTTAGGGCAGAACAATACCATAACCAAAATATGCACATGAGGATTTTTCCGGACTTGTTGCTTGTTGTTCCGGCCTCATTTAAACTTGCCTAGATAGGTAGTTTTCATTTGCTTCACCCTCTTGCCATGTTTAAAAACATTTAATATTGTTGGGTACATAAACAAGATCGAACTAAATAAGTCACGTGGTGTTTCGTTAATGTGCAACGGAGTTGCATATTGAGCTCCACTTAATTTGTAGGGATTGTTTGTGCATTTTGCCATGCCATGCCTCATTAAACCGGACATGCAACATACTTGTTTGTGCATCGTGCCATGCTTATGTGATGATTGTTTACTATGTTGTGTGTTTCTTTTCCGGTGTTGCTTCTTCGGGTTGGTTCCGAGAACGTCGTGTTTGTGAGGATCCGTTCGACTACGTCCGTTTGCCTTCTTCATGGACTCGTTCTTCTTCCTTGCGGGATCTCAGGCAAGATGACCATACCCTCGAAATCACTTCTATCTTTGCTTGCTAGTTGCTCGCTCTTTTGCTATGCCTATGCTACGATACCTACCACATGCTTATCATGCCTCCCATATTTTTAAGCCATGCCTCTAACCCACCTTATCCTAGCAAACTGTTGTTTGGCTATGTTACCGCTTGCTTAGCCCCTCTTATAGCTTTGTTAGTTGCAGGTGAAGATTGAAGTTTGTTCCTTGTTGGAACATGGAGATGTTGTTCCTTGTTGAAACATGTTTACTTGTTGGGATATCACAATATCTCTTATTTAATTAATGCATCTATATACTTGGTAAAGGGTGGAAGGCTCGACCTTATGCCTGGTGTTTTGTTCCACTCTTGCCGCCCTAGTTTCCGTCATATCGGTGTTATGTTCCCGGATTTTGCGTTCCTTACACGGTTGGGTTATTATGGGAACCCCTTGACAGTTCGCCTTGAATAAAACTCCTCCAGCAAGGCCCAACCTTGGTTTTACCATTCGCCACCTAGCCTTTTTCCCTTGGGAGTCGCGCATCCCGAGGGTCATCTTTATTTTAACCCCCCCAGGCCAGTGCTTGTCTAAGTGTTGGTCCGAACTAGAGTCCTTTGCAGCGCCACCTTGGGGAAACTTGAGGGCTGGTTTTAGTTGTATGGAGCGCTGATCCGGTGTTGCCCTGAGAACGAGAAATGTGCAGCTCCTATCAGGATGTCGGCGCATCGGGCAGTCTTGCTGGTCTTGTTTTACCCGTCGAAATGTCTTGTAACCGGGATTCCGAGCCTAAACGGGTCTTCCTGCTAGAAGGAATATCCTTCGTTGACCGTGAGAGCTTGTGATGGGCTAAGTTGGGACACCCCTGCAGGGATTTGAACTTTTGAAAGCCGTGCCCGCGGTTATGGGCAGATGGGAATTTGTTAACGTCCGGTTTTAGAAAACCTGAAGTTGACCTTAACTAAAATACATCAACCGCGTGTGTTACCGTGATAGTCTCTTTCCGGCGGAGTCCGGGAAGTGAACACGGTGTTGGAGTTATTCTTGACGTAGGTTGTTCTAGGATCACTTCTTGATCATAATTTTATCGACCGTGCTTTGCCTTCTCTTCTCGCTCTCATTTGCGTATGTTAGCCACCATATATGCTAGTCGCTTGCTGCAGCTCCACCTCATACCTTTTACCTTACCCACAAGCTTAAATAGTCTTGATCGCGAGGGTGTGAGATTGCTGAGTCCCCGTGACTCACAGATACTTCCAAAACCAGTTTGCAGTTGCCGATGATACCGAGCAGGTGACGCAACCAAGCTCAAGGAGGAGCTCGATGAAGTCGTGTTCTTTGGGTTGTTCCGTTTCCAGTTGGTCAGTAGTGGAGCCCAGTCGGGTCGATCGGGGATCTGTGTAGCTTTTGGGGTAGTCTTCTTTTATTTTGGTTCCGTAGTCGGAACTTGATTGTATCTGATTGATGTAATGTTTTATTCATGTATTTGTGTGAAGTGGCGATTGTAAGCCAACTATGTATCTCTTTCCCTTATGTATTACATGGGTTGTGTGAAGATTACCTCACTTGCTACATTGCTTTCAATGCGGTTACGCCTCTAAGTCGTGCTTCGACACGTGGGAGATATAGCCGCATCGAGGGCGTTACACCTTCCCATTTGGGCTCGAGCTTGTTCTTCTTCTTATCTGGCAGTCGTAGAAATAGTTCGCCAACGTTATAAGTTTTGGCCCGTACTTCTCTGCTTTGGTATCTGCGAGCCTGTTGCTGGTAAAATGCGGAACGGGCTTTGGCTACATCGCGCTCTTCCTCCAAGGTGTCCAGACTGTCCTACCAATCGAGCTCGGCTTCTCTCTCTTCGTACATGCGCACTCGAGGTGAGTCATGAATTATGTCGCAGGGCAGGACTGCCTCTGCGCCGTACACCATAAAAAACGGTGTATATCCGGTACTACGATTCGGGGTGGTCCGCCGCCCCCAGAGTATGCAGTCGAGCTCCTCTACCCAGTGCGTGTCAGACTCTGTTAAGGAGCGCACTAATCTGGGTTTAATGCCGCTCATTATAAGACCATTTTCTCGTTCGACTTGACCGTTGGTTTGTGGGTGATAGACTGAAGCGTGGTCGAGCTTGATGCCCATTTTGCTGCACTAGAGTTTTACCTCGTGGGCCATGAAGTTCGTGCCGTTATCAGTGATGATGCTATGGGGGACGCCGTAACGGTGTACAACCCCGGATATGAAATCTATCACCGATCCGGATTCGGCTGTTTTAACCGGTTTAGCCTCTATCCATTTGGTGAATTTATCCACCATGACCAATAAGTATTTTTTCTTGTGGGTTCCCCCTTTAAGGGGTCCAACCATGTCAAGCCCCCAGACCGCGAAGGGCCATGTAATGGGGATTGTTTGGAGGGCGGTGGGTGGCATATGGCTTTGATTTGCAAAGAGCTGGCAACCGGCGCAACGTTGGACCAAGTCCTGTGCATCTGCCCGGGCCGTTGGCCAATAGAATCCTGTACGGAAGGCCTTGCTTACAAGAGCCCGGGCTGCGGCGTGATGACCGCCGAGTCCAGCGTGAATTTCTGCCAAAAGGTTCTGCCCTTCCTCTTCGGAGATGCACCTTTGAAGGACTCCGGTAGCGCTTTTTTGTACAATTCTCCCTCATGGACCCTGTAGGCCTTGGATCGCCGCACTATGCAGCGTGCCTCATTTTGGTCCTCCAGAAGTTCCTGTCTAGTCAGGTAGGCCAGGAATGGTTCTGTCCACGGGGCAATAATGGCCATTATTTCGTGGGTTGGTTGTGTTATTTCGGTGGCGGAGCCTCCGATTGTGTCAGAGAGGTCGGTATCGGGTATTTTGGCTGGGTCCGGACTGTTGTTACCGGTGTCCCCTTCCCATTCTATGGATGGCTTGAAAAGCCTTTCCAGAAATATGTTGGGAGGGACCGCGTCACGTTTTGCGCCGATGCGGGCGAGGATATCCGCCGCCTGATTGTTTTCCCGAGCCACATGGTGAAATTCGAGCCCCTCGAACCGAGCTGACATTTTTAGGACGGCATTGTGATAAGCTGCCATTTTCGGATCCTTGGCATCAAAGTCTCCATTTATTTGGGATATCACGAGGTTCGAATCCCCGCGCACCTCTAGGCGTTGAATGCCCATGGATACTGCCATCCAGAGACCATGTAGAAGGGCCTCATATTCGGCTGCGTTGTTGGAGTCCGTATACATTATCTGTAGTACGTATTGAACGGTGTCTCCTGTTGGGGATGTCAAAACGACGCCAGCCCCCAGACCAGCCAACATTTTGGAGTCATCGAAGTGCATGATCCAGTTTGAATATGTGTCGTACTCCTTAGGGAGTTCGGCTTCCATCCATTCAGCGATGAAGTCAGCCAAAACTTGCGACTTAATAGCTCACCGCGGCTTGTAAGTTATGTCGAACGGGAGGAGCTCAATGGCCCATTTGGCAATCCGGCCCGTCGCGTCGCGGTTGTTTAAAATATCGTTAAGTGGTACTTCCGAGGCTACCGTTATCGAACACTCTTGAAAGTAGTGTCGCAGCTTCTGGGATGCCATAAATACCGTGTACGCTATCTTTTGATAATGCTGGTACCGTGATTTGCATGGAGTAAGGACAGTGGACACATAGTAAACCGGCTTTTGAAGGGGGAATTTGTGTCCGCCCGCTTCTCGCTCGACGACGAGCACTGCGCTTACTACTTGATGAGTTGCCGCAATGTATAATAGCATTGGTTCGCCAATGTTTGGCGCGGCCAGGACTGGGTTTGTTGCCAATATGGCTTTTATTTCGTTGAGTCCGGCCGTGGCGGCGTCCGTCCACTCGAAGTGTTCGGTGCGCCGGAGGAGGCGATAAAGGGGTAATGCCTTTTCTCCCAAGCGGGAGATAAAGCGGCTTAGAGCCGCCACGCATCCAGTCAATTTTTGTATTTGTTTGAGGTCTGTTGGGGTAGCCAACTATGACAACGCTCGGATTTTGGCCGGATTAGCTTCAATACCTCTACTGGAGACAATGAATCCTAGGAGCTTTCCGGCTGGTACGCCGAAAACGCATTTTTCCGGATTGAGCTTGATGTCATATGTTCGGAGGTTGTCGAATGTGAGCCTCAAGTCGTCTACTAGAGTTTCGACATGCTTGGTTTTAACGACCACGTCATCCACGTATGCCTCCACTGTTTTGCCGATCTGGTTTGCCAGACATGTCTGAATCATGCGCTGATATGTTGCGCCGGCGTTTTTTAGCCCGAAGGGCATTGTGTTGAAGAAGAATGGGCCGTATGGTGTGATGAATGCCATTGTGGCTTGGTCTGGCTCTGCCATTTTAATTTGATGGTATCCGGAGTATGCGTCGAGGAAACACAATGACTCGTGTCCTGTGGTAGCATCGATGATTTGATCGATGCGGGGGAGGGGGAAGGGATCCTTTGGGCAGGCCTTGTTAAGGTCCTTAAAATCGACGCACAAGCGCCAGGATTTGTCCTTCTTTGGTACCATCACCAGGTTTGCTAGCCAGTCCGGATGTTTTATGTCTCTGTTGAATCCGGCCTCCAATAGCTTGGCTAGTTCCTCTCCCATGGCTTGTCTTTTAGGCTCGGAGAAACGTTGAAGAGCCTGCTTGACTGGCTTGAATCCTTTTAGGATATTTAGGCTGTGCTCAGCCAGCCTGCGTGGGATTCCTGGCATGTCTGAAGGTTGCCAGGCAAAAATGTCCCAGTTCTCGCGTAGGAACTCTCGCAGTGCGGCGTCGACTTTAGGGTTTAATTGTGCCCCGATGGAAGCTATTTTTGTAGGGTCTATTGGATGGACTTGGAATTTGACTATTTCGTCCGCCGGTTTAAAGGAGGTGGACTTGGATCTTTTATCGACTATCACGTCGTCCCTGTTCACCGTGGAGCGCAGCGCAGTTAGTTCTTCGGCCGCTAGGGCTTCGGATAGTGCCTCAAGGGCCAGTGCAGCTGTCTTATTTTCGGCGCGGAGTGCTATGTCCGGATCACTAACAAGAGTGATGATTCCGTTGGGCCCGGGCATTTTGAGCTTCATGTACCCGTAACGGGGTATGGCTTGGAAGATTGTAAACGCCTCCCGCCCTAATAGAGCGTGGTATCCGCTGCTGAACGGGGCCACTTGGAATGTAATTTCTTCGGACCTGTAATTATCCGGCGTGCCGAATACCACGTCTAGTGTGATTTTTCCAGCACAGCGTGCTTCCCGACTGGGGATGATTCCTCTAAAGGTTGTGCTAGTTTGCTCAATGTGGCTCCAGTCTATTTCCATCTTTTGAAGAGTTTCCTCATAAATGAGGTTTAATCCGCTGCCGCCGTCCATGAGTACCTTGGTGAGTCGAAAGCCGTCCACGATTGGACTGAGGACCAGTGCGGCTGGTGCTCGGGCTGTTCGGAATTTAGGTTCTTCACTGGCATTGAAGGTAATAGCCATGTCACTCCAAGGATTTATTTCTGCTATGTGGCAGATTTCGGCCATGCTGCAGAGTGTTCGCTTGTGTCTATTATTTGATGCGAAGGTCTCAAAGACCGTTAACACCGTATTGTTGTCCACGGGATGGTGTTCTGTGGTCTTTGGGAGGAGTAGATCCTCACCACTTTTGGCCACCTACCGGAGTATCCAACATGCTCTAAGGCTGTGCGTTGGTATTGCATCCGCTGTACTATGAATTTTGCAGGGTCCGTTGAGCCATCCCTCCAGTACGGTTCCTTGCCCCGTAGAGGGCTTTTGCTTTTTGGTAGTTAACCCAAGTGTATTGTGATAATGCACCCTTTTATTTCAGACTGGGTTTGTATTCAGGGCCGGATTATCCCAAAATTTTATTTCGGTTTTCCAGGCGCTTTCTATCGCACAGTACTTTCGTACTATGGACACCAAGTCGGCAAAGCGTGTGATTTCGCGACGACTTATGGCGTTGAGGATTCCCTTGTCCGTGCAATTATTGCATAAGAATGAAATTGTGTCTTCCTCGCGGCAGTCCTTTATCCTGTTCATGACCAGGAGGAATCTGGCCCAGCAATGGTGTACTGTTTCTTCGGGCTCTTGCCTAATTTGGGATAGATCGCGTATGTTTGGGTGGGTGGGTGGAATTGAATCCGAATCCTCACCCCATCTGAGACTCAGGGGCCAAGGAGTTTCCGAACTCGAAAGTTTGGATTCTTGGATGTTTTCCGATAAATCTAGCCCGCTGCCTGATTCTAGGTTCAGGCCTTGAGTGATGTCCTCCCCTCCACGGGTATCCGGCTTGGAGGGATCGGGAATCCGTACATAGCTATTCCTTAAGATAGATGAAGGGTTACCGCATTGTTCCTCCACCACTGCAACGTGATGGGTGACCTAGGGAGAGTTGATCTCTCTCAGATCGGGTTTAGGCCCAATCTAATCGTAGTCTGTAGCGACTCCCAGGGCGGCGATGCGATCCAAGAGCTCGTTCAGGGAAGAGAGCTGCATTGGATCTAACTTCTCTGCGAGTTCCGAGTTGACGTGAAGATTGCTTTCGATGACCCGAGAAGTCATCGTCGGCGCAGCGGCCGAACAGGCGGTCATAAGAAAACCACCTAGCCGGAGAGTTTGGCCAATAGCCAAGGCTCTCTCAGCGATAGTGCCGTCTTTAAAGACGGGATGAGACATCCTTCGTGGTGGCGACGGCACAACGGAACTCTCAATGAAAGCACGAATGTCGGTGTCAAAACCGGTGGATCTCGGGTAGGGGGTCCCGAACTGTGCGTCTAGGCCGGATGGTAACATGAGGCAGGGGACACGATGTTTTACCCAGGTCTGGGCCCTCTTGATGGAGGTAAAACCCTACGTCCTTCTTGATTAATATTGATGATATGGGTAGTACAAGAGTAGATCTACCACGAGACCAGAGAGGCTAAACTAGGGGTGGAAACGGATCGGATGCGGATCGGATAGTGCTCTTGCCACTTCCATTTTCATATTTTCAAAACGAATACGAATGTTATCGGGTACGGATGCGGCTTGGATATTATTCGAATACGGATACGTATCGGATATTTTCTTGATTCGGAACGGATACGAATAATATCAACATATTGCTTAAGTAAATTAGTCGAGAGCTATGCGACCTGAAATAATCAACTTGTGACATACAATAAGTCAATGATAAATAGGTTTATGAATAAATACTATTGTAATGCATAATAATTTATAAGTTTAATCATATAAAGAGTAAAATTTGACCACTTATTTGGCTTTTATGTTGGATAATTGGAATATTGGGTCTAGAATTTTGAAAATTACCTCCCATAATCTTATTCGGATACGGATATATCCACTTCCATATCCATATTTGTCTCAAAATCTCGTACCATATTTTATTTTTTATTTGTTCAATAAATTCGGATACGAATAATTTCCATTTCCATTTTGGTTCGGATGCGGATGTTTCAAATACGAATAGGCATTTTCTCGAATACGAATATCGGATATTTCGGATTATCCGCTACCAATTTCCACCCCTAGGCTAAACCCTAGAAGCTAGCCTATGGTATGATTTTATGTTATGGTTGTTGTCCTACGGACTAAAACCGTCCGGTTTATATAGACACCGGAGAGGGTTAGGGTTACACAAGGTTGGTTATAAAGGAGGAGATATTCATATCCGTATTGCTTAGCTTGCCTTCCACGCCAATTAGAGTCCCATCCGGACACGAGACGAAGTCTTCAATCTTGTATCTTCATAGTCTAACAGTCCGGCCAATGGAGATAGTCCGGCTGTCCGGAGACCCCCTAATCCAGGACTCCCTCACACATGCTAACCCATTTCATCCAAGAAGAAAAATGGAAATATGAGAAGGCCAGGCAGATCAAGAAAGGGCAATATAAGAAGGAGAAATTTATGAAGAACAACATTGTCACTATGACAACTGATGAACTTGTAAAAATCCAGTCTGAAATCAAAACCCTCAGCGATGACTTCAAAGCCTACTATGCTGATTGGCAAGGAGCCAAGGTCAGGTTTGTTAAACTGACTGAGAAGTTCACCTCCAATGTTGCAGCTCCATCGCAACAGGAAATTCCTCAAGCTGAAGCATCTGCATAGCCAACTGAAGAACATGCTAGCACCGCTGATGACTTTCAGGCTGCTGAAGAAAATGTGAGTTCCAGGGCTGATGACTGCATTCCAGCCGCTAAAGAAATTTCCAGGGCATCCACTAGTGGTGCGCCTGAAGAAAATGAAGAAGTCAGGGCAACTGCATCAGTTGTGCCTGAAGAAAATCAACCAGATTCCTCTGCTCGTCCTGCGCGTACACCAACTCCGATCCTTCCATCTGCATCAGATGTGAAGAAGACCAAGGCTACAGAGCATGCAGCTGTGAAGAAAAGGAAAGCATCAGCTACTTCAGATTCTTCAGCTCCGAAGAAAATGAAGTCTATGACAAGTTCATTCGTAAATCCCATTGATGCTGTTCCGATCTCAATCATGCCATCAAAGGACCTTGTTCCTTTTGATGAAGAATATGTGATTCCAAGTGAATCTGATGAAGAGAATCCCTCTGCTGCTTCATCAGAGCAGATGGATGAAGAAATTGAAGTGGATACAATCCCTTCAACACCAGTTATTTCCTCGTCTATGCCTTAGTTCACAGCTGAAGAGGCTGGCGTTGAAGAAATGGAAGATGAAGATGTGGACATTGGCTGCACCACACCTGTGCTAAGTGATGAATTTTGGGAGAGTCAGCACCCCAACTCTCCACTGTTCACACCTTTACAGCAAATACCTCAGTCCCCTGCACAAACTATTCAAATGGGCTTTGAAGAAACTCACCCCACTTCGTCTGTATGTGAAGAAATTCCAGCCACTAGTGCTGAAGCAACTACTGCTACTGAACATCTGAAGATGCAGACTGCCACTGAAGAGGAATCAGAAATTCCTCAGCCTGAAGAACTTGAGATTGCGATTCCCGAGGTTGTGATGCAACTCACTGACACTCCTCTACCCAAGCCAAAGGATCCATTCTCTAGGAAGCAAAAATTCAAGGCTCATGATTTCTTCGGCGAGCACGTATTCTTCACAGACTACAACCCCTATGACTCTGCTCGCATTAGGAAAAGGCGTTTCTGGACTACCAGCCAGGCTACTTTCTATTCCTCAGTGCTGTTTAACAAAGACAAAATCTTCTACCATGAGCACATTCCTCACGTGGATATGGAATCTCTGCCATGCTTCGAGCCAGTCCTTAGTGTTCTTCATGACGCTGGACTGTTAAATTTCTGCACTGACATATGTGATTAGAATGAAGAACTCATTCTTCAATTTTATAAGACGGTGCACATCACAGGAGATTCTGAAGATGTGAATTCATGGGTGCTGGACTGGATGTCTGAAAACACTCACTACACGGCACCAGCTACTGAATTGCTTCGTGCTTTACCACTCAGTCCTCCCCTTGAAGCTGCTCATTGCATCTACAGTGAACCTGGGCTTACAAATCACTACATGCAAGTTCTGATGAAGCCTTTGAAGCCAGGTCAGGCCCCACAAACCAAATTCCTTGTGAAGGAATTACTATATGTGCCTCGGACTGTCTATCGCATTCTGACGAGGACAATGAGTCCCATCAAAGGCCACGGCTCATCTGATGAGGAAATAGTTGGTATCATGAAGAATCTGCTATTCAACATCATACATAGCATTCCTATCAACTATCACGATTTCTTCATGAGGACTTTGGCAAATGCTGCACTTTCTCCGTTTGAGCTGAAACCTTATGCACCTTGGATTATGAGATTCCTTAGGACAAGGTCTTCACTCAACTACAAGGCTGATTTTCAGAATCACCTTAGCTATCTACCCCCGATTGAAGTCCTCAAGCAGGCTTTTGCTTCAACTGATGAAAAGGGCAAGGCTCCTGCTGTCTTTAGTGAAGGCATTCGTCCATTGGATGGTCAATTTCACAAAGCTACATCTTATTCCACCAATGATTACTCTGCCACACATGACTCTGCACCCAAGTCTACTCCTCAAGCGACTGCTCCTCGTGTGATGATTGACCATAAGCTTCTGCTTAGTCTTCACTAGAAGGTGGATCGAGACCATAAATGGGTTAAGCGTCAGTTTGGTTCATTTCTTCACAACATGACTGCTACACACAATGCAGTGAAGAAAAACCATTACTACCTCCATGAAGTCTTTGGTCGCACCTAGGCCACTCTGTCACATCTGTATGGCGAACAAGATCTCAAGGCAATGGGTCTCAAGGAAGATTTTGACTGGTCTGCACCTCCATCGAAGAAATACAAGAAGGTCAAGGTTCCTCCTTTGGTGTCCAGCTGCTATTCTTCATCGTGCGACACCGATGAGCATGAAGACTTGGACGACACTACAGCAGGCCCTTCCACGACAAACGACCCCGACAACGCTAGCGCTCCATCATCAACTTGATATTCTTCAGGGGCGTTAGTCCTCATTTTCGATCCTTTTGGTCATTCAATGACAAAGGGGAGAATTTTGAGTTAGTCTTCAAGCAGGTCTATCTATATGGGCGTTGTTTTTTTGCTATGTTCTTCTGAAACTTTATTGGATCGAGTTGTAAACTTAAACCCGATGGTGCTCTGATACTTTTGATGTGTTTTTCTGCATGCTTATTCCTCATATACGCTAATGCACGCATGCTGAATTACATCAGTCACCATATTTCATCATGCATTTCAAATTCCTCATTATGATATGTCAAATGCGTGTATGAATTACAAGATATAGGGGGAGATCTCCATGATTCTACTCTTCAAGTGTGCAATGCTTCAAAAGCAAATTCCTCACCATGCACATCTTCAGGGGGAGTTCTTCTATATCTTGCAATCAAATTCCTCAATATCAGTATTTACACTTCATATGTTTATCCCCGTTGAAAACTTAACCTATATTGTCATCAATCACCAAAAAGGGGGAGATTATAAGTGCATCTAGTGCCCCTTAGTGATTTTGGTGTATTGAAGACTTATAGGTTAAGGGACTAATGCGTTTGTGAGTGTACACAGGTCTATAAGTCTATGAGGAGTTTGATATTTACAGAGAAAGTCGACCCCTAAAAATGAAGTTCTTCGACTGAAGACTTTGAATTTCTGAAGACTTTTTGAAGAGTCTGAAAGTGAAGAAATTGGTGTGATCTTGAAGACCTGGTATTCATTTGAGGAACATGAAGCGTGAAGACTTTGGTTTTTGTAGTTTCATTTTCTCTTTCTTGAGTCTTAGGAAACACCATACTGTTAAAGGGGGTCAAGGAAATACTAAGGAAAAATTTCCATGTGATGCTCAACTCAAAATCCTACACCTACCAATCCCTTCGAGTGAAGCCATTGGAAATCTCATATAGTTCAGTCATATTCTTCAGTGACAGAGACAAAGTTCTTCTGGTCTCTGAGGAATTTGTTCTGACTGAGGAGTTAGGAATTCGCCAGTGCAGATTGCCTACACAATGAGGAACATGATAGCCCTGAGGATTTTGCTACTCAAAATTCCGACCGTTGCTGTGCTATGCGCCAGCTGTCCCTAAAATATGTACCCACCTAACGGTCATATCATTGAAGGGCATTTATGTCTTATCATGTCAGGCTGCTCCCTAGGCTATAAATAGCCGCCCCCTACAACCACTAGCTGGTTGGCTGCTCCGAGAGAAACTGACACTTGTCATTTGAGAGCATCCCATCCTCCGAGGACTTTGAGCGAAAATCATCAAGTGAGAAAAACCCAAACCCAAACACCTACAAACCCCAAGTGATTGAGCATCACTAAAGAGATTGATCCTGCGTGGATCCGATGCTTGTTACCTTTGAAGACTGTGCTTCTTCCAGACGGTTAGGCGTCAAGGTCTAGGGCATCCAAGAGGAATTGTGGATCGCCGAGTGACAAAGTTTGTGAAGGTTCAGAAGTCACCTGAAGACTTACCATGAGTGATTGGGCGAGGTCTGTGTGACCTTAGCTGAAGGAGAACACGGTGAGGACTGTGTGTCCGGGACTGTGTGTCCTCAGGTTTAAATACCTAGCCGCTCCAACCAGACGTACAACTGAGACAGCAGTTGGAACTGGTCTACCAAATCATTGTCTTCACCAAGCTTACTGGTTCTATTTCCTCAACTCTTTCATTTCCTCATAACTGTGTTGAGTGCTTGTTCATATCTGTGTTTGAAGACTTTGACTGAAGACTTTCTCAATTTCCTCAGTTCAATTTCTTTAGTCTATTTGTCTTCATCCTGTGTTATCCCGTGTTTATGTTTTCTGTACTTTGTGCTTGTTTTCATTTCATCATGATGACTATGCTTGTGCTCTGTTATGTTTACTTTTGAGTACTTATTCCGCTGCTAGTAGTTCTTCGCTAAGGAATTTCCTCACCTGCAAATTCCATAGTGAAGAATTCATAAAAATCGCCTATTCACCCCCCTCTAGTCGATATAACGCACTTTCATATAGGCACTCTATGTCTAAGACTCCCCAACATAGACTCATCCATCTTCCTCCAAAGGTGTTTAAACCAAAGCAATGGAGACCATTAGCTTTGATACCAATTGAAAGGATCGAGAAGAGGTGTCTAGAGGGGGGTGAATAGACTCTTAGCAAGAAAAGTTGCAGTTTTTAAATTCTTTAAGTTGAAGTGGAGTTTTAGCACAAGTTCAAACATTCACAATACATATACATATCAAGCAAGCATGATACGAGTATATGAGCAGCGGAAAGTAAATCATGCAAGTTGCAAGAATGTAAAGGACGGGATTTGAGTGTGCAAACGCAATTGGAGACACAGAGATTTTTGGCATGGTTCTGATAGGTGGTGCTATCGTACATCCACGTTGATGGAGACTTCAACTCACGAAGGGTAATAGTTGCGCGAGTCCACGGAGTGCTCCACCCACGAAGGGTCCACGAAGAAGCAACCTTGTCTATCCCACCATGACCATCGCCCACGAAGGACTGGCCTCACTAGGGTAGATCTTCACGAAGTAAGCGATCTCCTTGCCCGTACAAACTCCTTGGTTCAACTCCACAATCTTGATAGAGGCTCCCAAGTGACACCTAACCAATCTAGGAGACACCACTCTCCAAAAGGTAATAGATGGTGTGTTGATGATGAACTCCTTGCTCTTGTGCTTCAAATGATAGTCTCCCCAACACTCAACTCTCTCTCATAGGATTGGATTTGGTCGAAAGATGATTTGAGTGGAAAGCAACTTGGGGAAGGCTAGAGATCAAGATTTATGTGGTTCGAATGGAATATCTTGACCTTAATAGAAGTGTAGGTGGTTCTCTCTCAGAAAATGTATGTTGGAAGTGTAGGCATGTTCTGATGACTCTCTCCATGAATGAAGAGTGGGTGGAGGGGGTATATATAGCCTCCACACAAAATCTAACTATTACACACAAATCTCCAAACTCGGTGGGACCGAATTATACAACTCGGTCGGATCGATTTGGTTCATAATGTGACCGTTAGGCATTTCGGTGGGACCGACATGATCAACTCGGTGGGACCGATGTGCTAGGGTTAGGGTAAAGCCTTATCTCAGTTGGACCGATTACACAAACTCGGTGGGACCGACTTTGGTAATAAGCTAAACAGAGAGTTGGCCAAGAAAACTCGGTGGGACCGATCTCATATTTCCGTGAGACCGAAATTAATGCAATAGGCAACAGAGAGTTTGCAAGCCCATCTCGGTGAGACCGAGATCCCATCGGTGAGACCGAATTTATTAGGGTTTCTAGTAGTGGCTATGTCAAGAGAACTCAGTGGCGCTAGATAGAAAGTTTCGGTGAGGCCGAGTTTGACTTTTGGTTTGGGACAAATGTGGATGTGAGAAAGTGGTCGAGTGCTTTGAAGCATATCACTAAGCACTTTGAGCAAGCAAGCCATTAAGCAACACCTCATCCCCTCTTAATATTATTTGCTTTCCTATGGACTCAATGTGATCTTGGATCACTAAAATGAAAAATGTAGAGTCCTGAGCTTTGAGCTTGAGCCAATCCTTTGTCCTTATCATCTCGAAGGGGTTGCACATCCTCTAGTCCATGCCACTCCATTGTTTAACTTATCTGAAGCATACTAGATGAAAGCATTAGTCCAACAAGAGATATGTTGACATTAATTACCAAAATCACCCAAGGAGCACTTGTGCTTTCACCGAGTCAAGAGGTATGAGACCTCTGACAAGTATTTTGCCTACAAGATGGAGGATAATAGCTCAACCAGTGAGCATGTGCTCAGAATGTCTGAGTACTACAATCGCTTGAATCAAGTGGGAGTTAATCTTCCAGATAAGATAGTGATTGACAGAGTTCTCTAGTCACTATTACCAAGTTACTGGAACTTTGTGATGAACTATAATATGCAAGGGATGACGAAAATGATTCCCGAGCTCTTCGTGATGCTGAAATCAATGAAGGTAGAAATCAAGAAAAGCATCAAATGTTGATGGTTGACAAGACCAGTAGTTTCAAGTGAAAGGGCAAGGGAATGAAAGGGAACTTCAAGAAGAATGGCAAGCAAGTTGCCACTCCCATGAAGAAGCCCAAAGCTAGACCCAAGCCTGAAACCGAGTGCTTCTACTGCAAAGGAAATGGTCACTAGAAGCGAAACTGCCCCCAATACTTGGCGGATAAGAAGGATGGCAAAGTAAACAAAAGAATATATGATATACATGTTATTGATGTGTACTTTACTAGTGTTCATAGTAACCCCTGGGTATTTGATACTGGTTCAGTTGTTATGATTAGTAACTTGAAACAGAAGTTACAAAATGAACAAAGACTAGTTGTGTAAGTGCATCTAGTGCCCCATAGTGATTTTGCTGTATTGAAGACTTATAGGTTAATGGACTAATGCGTTTGTGAGTGTACACAGGTCTATAAGTCTATGAGGAGTTTTATATTACAGAGAAAGTCGACCCCTAAAAATGAATGTCTTCAATTGAAGACTTTGGATCTCTGAAAACTTTCCGAAGACTTTGAAAGTGAAGAAATTGGTGTAACCGTGAAGACTTGATATTCATGCGAGGAACATGAAGCGTGAAGACTTTTGTTTTCGTAGTTTCATTTTCTCTTTCTTGAGTCATAGGAAACACTGTACTGTTAAAGGGGGTCGAGGTAAAACTAAGGAAAATGTTTCCAGGTGATGCTCAACTCAAAATCCTACACCTACCAATACCTTCGAGTGAAGCCATTAGAAATCTCATACAGTTCAATCAATTTCTTCAGTGACAAAGACGAATTTCTTCTGGTCTCTGAGGTATTTGTTCTGACTGAGGAGTTAGGAATTCGCCAATGCGGATTTCCTACAAGTGAGGAACATGATAGCCCTGAGGAATTTGAACCTCAAATTTCCGACCGTTGCTGTGCTATGCGCTAGCTGTCCCAAAATATCTTATCCACCTAACGGTCATATCATTGAAGGACATTTATGTCTTATCATGTCCGGCTGTTCCCTAGGCTATAAATAGCCGCCCCCTACAACCACTAGCTGGTTGGCTGCTCCGTGAGAAATTGACACTAGTCATTGAGAGCATCCCATCCTCCGAGGACTTTGAGTGAAAATCATCAAGTGAGGAAAAACCCAAAACTCCAAACCAAACACCTACAAACCCAAAGTGATTGAGCATCACTGAAGAGATTGTTCCTTTGTGGAACCGACGCTTGTTACCTTTGAGGACTGTGCATCCTCCAGACGGTTAGGCATCATGGTCTAAAGCATCTAAGAGGAAATTGTGGATCACCGAGTTACCTAGTTTGTGTAGGTTTGGAAGTCACCTAAAGACTTACCACGAGTGATTGGACGAGGTCTGTGTGATCTTAGTTCAAGGAGAATATGGCGAGGACTGTGTGTCCACTGGTTTAAATACCTAGCCGCTCTAACCAGACGTACTACTGTCATAGTAGTTGGAACTGGTCTACCAAATTATTGTCTTCACCGAGCTAACGGGTTCTATTTCCTCAACCCTTTCATTTCTTCATTACTGTGTTGTGTACCTGTTCATATCTGTTTGAATACTTCGACTGAAGACATTCTCAATTTCCTCAGTTCAATTTCTTCAGTCTGTTTGTCTTCATTCTGTTTTATCCTGTGCTTACGCTTTCTGTACTCTGTGTTGTGTTTCCAATTCATCATGATGTCCATGCTTATGTTATGTCATGTCTGCATCTGAGTACTTATTCCGCTGCAAGTAGTTCTTCGCTTAGGAATTTCCTCACCCTGAAATTCCTCAGTGAAGAATTTATAAAAATTGCCTATTCACCCCCCTCTAGTCGACTTAACGCACTCTCAATTGATATCAGAGCAGGGTACTCCCTTGTTCTATGTGATTTTGGTTTAACTGCCTGGAGTTTTAGTTATGTTGACCGCAAGTATGATCAAGGTCTCTGCTGGGTGTCCTACCTTTGATGGGACGAACTACCCCTACTGGAAGTATAAGATGCGAATGCATCTTGAGGCAATTGACAACGATCTCTGGTACACTGTGGAAAATGGCGTTCCCTCTATCACTCCTACCATCAATGCTGCTGATGTGAAGAGATTCAAGCAAGTTGACTCTCAAGCGAAGAACATCATATGTGGCCATCTGAGCAAAGGGCAGTATGGCAGAGTGAGTGCTTTGGAGACACCAAAACTTATCTAGGACAGGCTGTCCAAGGTCAATGAAGGAGTCTTAACCCAGCGTGATTCTCGAGTTGACGTTCTTCGCCATCTCTTCAACCACTTTAAAAGACTTGACAATGAAAATGTTCAGCAAACCTTCGATCGCCTCACTGACATTTCTAATGAGCTTCAAGCACTTGGTGCCTCTGACATCTCCTAGCACGAGATGGTGAAGAAATTGCTTCGATCGCTTGATGCCTCATTTAACACCCTTGCACTGATGATACAAGAATGTGGAGACTACAAGTCACTTGATCCCGCTAATATCCTCAAGAGGCTAAACACTCATGAGTTCCAGCTTGCTGAGAAGAGAGATCTCTATGGACCAAGCTATGGAAGATCACGTGCTCTGAAGGCCAAGGCAGTGTCTGAATCTGAAGGTGAAGATTTTGGTAGCAGCCTTGGTGATCGTGAGGAAATTCCAGAAGTTCTCAAGACGTGGTCATTTTGGAAAATCCTCAAGAAGCGATGACTTAAGATCAGATTCCTCATCCCGTGATTACAAGAAGAGACTTTGCCACAAATGCAAGAAACCAGGTCACTACATTCAAGATTGTCCTCAGTGGGAAAAGGAATCAAAGAAGAAGAAGTACAAGGACTACAGTTCTGATGATTCAAAGAAGAAGAAGAAATCTTCAAAGTCCTCTTCATCAAAACCTTCAAGGTCTTCATCTCACAAGAAGAGCAGCTCCAAGAAGGATCATGCATTTATTGGCAAGGAAATGGACTCTGAGGATGAATCTGAGGAAAATGAGGAAGAGGAGGCATCTGAGGAGTCAGACTCTGGTGTGGCGAGCCTAGCCCTCAGTACTGCGTTCATCAGCAAGTCCATCTTCAACTCTGAAGAAAAGGACCTCCCCAACATCACTGACAACGACAATGATGACTACGCTCCCACCTATTGCTTCATTGCAAAAGGTGCAAAGGTACTCAAATATCCCTCCTCTAAATCAAGTGAGGATGAATCTGATGAAAACCTCAAGCCTAGCTATTCTAAACTTGCTAAGATTGTTGTGAAACAACAAAAGGCTCTTGAAAAGGTTCAAAATATGCTAGACAAAAGCGATGATATGTTGGGTGAAGAAATGGATCACACTAAAACTTTGACTGAAAATCTTCACAAACTTCAGACTAAGTTTGATAATCTTCAGAGTCATCATAACACTCTCTTATCTGATCATGAGAAGCTTTCTTACGAATTTCTTCAAAGAAAGCAAGATCTTGAGAAGTTAAGAGTGAGTTATGTAGATCTTCAGAAGGAGCGTGATTCATTACTTTCTCAACTAATCAGTGCTACTCAGGAAGAATTTAATCCTCCATGTTTGAAGTGCATTGAACATGAATCTGCTAATTCTTCACTAAAAGTTCAAATGCTTATATTGCCGCAAATTCTTCACCTGACTATGATGTCACTAATTCCTCATCTAAGGATGCTGCTAGTATCACTGACCATGCAGGGCTGAAGGACTGTATGTGACAGGCATGTACAAAAGCCTCAAAGGGAATCATGCTCATTGTGATGTGCTTAAGAAACAGATCCTCAATAGGAATACTAGGAAAGAGGGTATTGCCTTTGAGAGGAAACTTAATGCTGATGGGACCTACTAGAAGCCTGAGCAGTATCACAAAACCTCATGGGTTGCTGCAAAGGGACCTTCAGTGGATCCATCTACTTTATCTGGCTTTACATGTGAATCTTCATATTCTTCTGATGAGTCATTTGACTCCAATTATAAACTATTCAAAAATCAGAATGGTGAAGTATTTGCTAGATATGTTGGCACTAACCGCAGGAACGGTCCTCCTATGAAGAAAATCTGGGTTCCCAAAAGGTGCCTTGAAAGTCTTCAGGTGAATGTCATCATGACACCACCTGTGAAGAATTGGAATCCCAGATCAAATTCTTCATATGGACCAAAGTCTTCACATGGATCAAAGTCCTCATATGAACATCATCTGCTAACACCTCTGTTTCGCAGGGAAAGGCTAAGGGTTATGGATTTGTGCATTATTCTTCAAATCATTATGTTCAGAAATCCTCGAAGAATTTCTCTGCTTACTCATATGCTTACCCTAACCCCTCTTATGTGAAACGAAGTGGATTGGCATCTATGCCACCTTTCTCTTATGGAGTTCGCAGAATGATGAACTCTTTGCCGCCCCTTCAGATGTGGGTGGTGAAGAAAAAGAACTAACCTCTTATGCAGGGTCAGGTCTCCAAACGAACTTAAACATCTAAAGAATTTGCTGGAGACCTGAATATTCTTGAAAGGACGCAAGCTAATCATGAAGAAATGAATCTTCGTTTCTCACGTCCTCACATTACTTTACCTGTTCTATCGCTTGATGAAACTGATCCGATGAATTTGATGACATATTATTCACTAATGAAGTATATGAGTTCGTAAGCTGCACTAATTCATGTGTAGGATGATCAACCCAAAGCCACTAAGTGGGTCCTCGATAGTGGACATACAAATCACATGACTGGTGACATGAGCTTATTGATGGACTCTCCTTTATCTCCATCACATCTAAAGTATATCAGCTACGCTGGAAAAGGCAAAAGCAATGTATTGGGTCTAGGTAAGGTTGCAATCTCAAAGGATCGACACATGGACAAAGTCATGCTTGTCGAGTCCTTAGGGTTCAACCTCATGTCTGTCTCAATGCTTTGTGATCTTGATATGGTTGTTGTCTTTGGCAAGTATCGTTGTGTTGTGATCATGGAAGCTGACAATTCCAAAGTCTTTGAAGGCTTTAGGAGAGGAGATTTGTATATTGTTGATTTCTCTACAGGACCACAACCTGCTACATGTCTACTTGCAAAAGCTTCAGAAGGCTGGCTATGGCATCGACGACTTGGTCATGCTGGGATGAGGAACTTGCACACGCTCGTGAAGAAGAAGCATGTCATTGGCATCGAGGGTGTCAAATTCCTCAAGGACCATTTGTGTGGAGCTTGTGAAGCCAGAAAGATGACCAAGTCCAAGCATCCCTCAAAGACCATCATGACTACCACTCGTCCATTTGAATTGATTCACATGGATCTCTTTGACCCTACTCACTATGCCACGTTTACTAATGCTGCATCTTTATATGGCTTTGTCATTGTTGATGATTATTCTCGATATACATGGGTGCATATCATCACTTATAAAACTGAAGTGCAGGAAGTCTTCAAACGATTTTCCTCGAGGGCTTCAACCAACTTTGGTGTGAAGATCAAGCACATTAGAAGTGACAATGGAACTGAGTTCAAGAACACTGGTCTTGATGACTATCTTGATGAACTTGGATGTTACTCATGAGTTATTTGCTCCTTATACTCCTCAGCAGAATGGCGTCATGGAGCGCAAGAACAGAACTCTTGTTGAGATGGCCTGCACTATGCTTGACGAGTACAAGACGCCTCCTCGCTTCTGGCCTGAGGCAATTGATACTGCGTGCCACATCATCAACAGGGTATATCTTCACAAATTCTTCAGAAAGACCTCATATGAATTCCTCATGAACAAGAAACCCAATGTGAGTTATTTCAGAGTCTTCGGTGCTAAATGTTGGATTAGAGATCCATATCACAATTCTAAATTTGCACCAATAGCACATGAAGGTTTTATGCTTGGTTATGGTAAGGACTCGCACACCTACAGAGTCTTCAACACCTATCACCACAAGGTTATTAAAACTGAAGATGTGCGGTTCGATGAAACTAATGGCTCGCAAAGAGAGCACCTACCTCCTATGCTAGATGAAATACCACCTGAGGAACCCATTAAGTTCAAGGCTACTGAAGATGTCATTCCTACCGAAGAATCTGCTGAAGAAGTCATTCTAGAACGTGAAGAACATCATGCTGGTGCACCTGAAGAAAATGGCTCTGAAGAAAATGCTGAGAAAATTCCTCATCATCAACCAGCTCATCCTCGCGTTGCTAATGAAGTGCAGATTGAGAAAATCATCAGCGACATCAACACACCAGGTCCTCTATAAGTGCATCTAGTGCCCCTTAGTGATTTTGGTGTATTGAAGACTTACAGGTTAAGGGACTAATGCGTTTGGGAGTGTACACAGGTCTATAAGTCTATGAGGAGTTTGATATTTACAGAGAAAGTCGAGCCCTAAAAATGAAGTTCTTTGATTGAAGACTTTGGATTTCTGAAGACTTCCTGAAGACTTTGAAAGTGAACAAATTGGTGTGACCGTGAAGACTTGGTATTCATTCCAGGAACATGAAGTGTGAAGACTTTTGTTTTCGTAGTTTCTTTATCCTCTTTCTTGAGTCATAGGAAACACCCTACTGTTAAAGGGGGTCGGGGATATACTAAGGAAAAGTTTCCAAGTGATGCTCAACCCAAATTCCTACACCTACCAATCCCTTTGAGTGAAGACATTGGAAATCTCATGTAGTTCAGTCAATTTCTTCAGTGACAGAGACGAAGTTCTTCTGGTCTCTGAGGAATTTGTTCTGACTGAGGAGTTAGGAATTCGCTTCCACGGATTGCCTACAAGTGAGGAACATGATAGCCCTGAGGAATTTGATAGTCAAATTTCCGACCGTTGCTGTGCTACGCGCCAGCTGTCCCAAAATATCCTCCCACCTAACGGTCATATCATTGAAGGGCATTTATGTCTTATCATGTCAGACTACTCCCTAGGCTATAAATAGCTGCCCCCTACAACCACTAGCTGGTTGGCTGCTCCGAGAGAAATTGACACTTGTCATTTGAGAGCATCCCATCCTCTGAGGACTTTGAGTGAAAATCATCAAGTGAGGAAAACCCAAACCCAAACACCTACAAACCCAAAGTGATTGAGCATCACTGAAGAGATTGATCCTGTGTGGATCCAACACTTGTTACCTTTGAAGACTGTGCATCTTCCAGACGGTTAGGCATCATGGTCTAGAGCATCCAAGAGGAAATCCTGGATCGCCGAGTGACCGAGTTTGTGAAGGTTTAGAAGTCACCTGAAGACTAACCACGAGTGATTGAGCGAGGTCTGTGTGACCTTAGCTCAAGGGGAATACGGTGAGGACTAAGTGTCCTGAACTGCGTGTTCAGGACTGGGTGTCGGGGACTGTGTGTCCTCATGTTTGAATACCTAGCTGCCCTAACCGGACGTAAAACTGTCACAACAGTTGGAACGGGTCTACCAAATCATTGTCTTCACCGAGCTAACTGGTTCCATTTCCTCAACCCTTCCATTTCCTCATTACTGTGTTGTGAGCTTGTTCATATCTGTTCGAAGACTTTGACTAAAGACTTTCTCAATTTTCTCAGTTCAATTTCTTCAGTCTGTTTGTCTTCATCCTGTTTTATCCTGTGTTTATACTTTCTATACTCTGTGCTTCTATTCATTTCATCATGATGATCATGCTTATGTTATGTTATGTTTGCATCTGAGTACTTATTTCGCTGCAAGTAGTTCTTCTCTTAGGAATTTCCTCACCCTGAAATTCCTCAGTGAAGAATTCATAAAAATCACCTATTCACCCCCCTCTAGTCGACTTAACGCACTTTCAATTGGTATCAGAGAAAGGTACTCCCTTGTTCTTTGTGATTTTGGTTTAACCACCTAGAGTTTTAGTTATGTCGACCGCAGGTATGATCAAAGTTTCTGGTGGGTGTCCTACCTTCGATGGGACAGACTATCCCTACTGGAAGAATAAGATGCGCATGCATCTTGAGGCAATTGACAACGATCTCTGGTACGTTGTGGAAAATGGCGTTCCCTCTATCACTCCTACCATCAACGCTGCTGATGTGAAGAGATTCAAGCAACTTGATTCTCAAGCGAAGAACATCATATGTGGTCATCTGAGCAAAAGGCAGTATGGCAGAGTGAGTGCTTTGGAGATAGCAAATCTTATCTGGGACAGGCTGTCCAAGGTCAATGAAGGAGTCTCAACACAACGTGACTCTCGAGTTGACGTTCTTCGCAGTCTCTTCAACCGCTTCAAAAGACTCAACAATGAAAATGTTCAGCAAACCTTCGATCGCCTCACTGACATCTCAAATGATCTTCAAGCACTTGGTGCCACTGACATCGCCGACCATGAGGTGTTGAAGAAATTGCTGAGATCGCTTGATTCCTCATTTGATACTCTGGCATTGATGATACAAGAACATGGAGACTATAAGTCACTTGATCCCGCTGATATCCTCGAGAGGCTAAACACTCATGAGTTCCAGCTTGCTGAGAAGAGAGATCTCTATGGACCAAGCTATGGTAGATCACGAGCTCTGAAGGCCAAGGCAGTGTTTGAATCTGAAGGTGAAGATTCTGGTAGTAGCCTTGGTGATCCTGAAGAACTGAGCCAGGAGCTAGCAATGCTCATGAGGAAATTCCAGAAGTTCTCAAGACGTGGTCGTTTTGGAAAATCCTCAAGAAGTTATGACTTAAGATCATATTCTTCATCCTGCGATTACAAGAAGAGACTCTGCCACAAATGCAAGAAACCCGATCACTACATTGAAGATTGTCCTCAGTGGGAAAAGGAATCAAAGAAGAAGAAGAAGTAAAAGGACTATAGTTCTGATGATTCAAAGAAGAAGAAGAAATCTTCAAAGTCTTCTTCATCAAAACCTTCAAGGTCTTCATCTGACAAGAAGAGCAGCTCCAAGAAGGCTCGGGCATTCATTGGCAAGGAAATGGACTCTGAGGCTGAATCTGAGGAAAATGAGGAGGATGAGGAATCTGAGGAGTCAGACTCCGGTGTGGCGAGCCTAGCCCTCACTACCGCGTTCGTCAGCAAGTCCATATTCAACTCTGAGGAAAATGACCTCCCCAACACCACTGATGACGACGATAATGACTACGCTCCCACCTATTACTTCATGGCTGTCGGTGTCAAAACCGGCGGATCTCGGGTAGGGGGTCCCGAACTGTGTGTCTAGGCGGATGGTAACAGGAGACAAGGGACACGATGTTTTTACCCAGGTTCGGGCCCTCTCGATGGAGGTAAAACCCTACTCCTGCTTGATTAATATTGATGATATGGGTAGTACAAGAGTAGATCTACCACGAGATCAAGGAGGCTAAACCCTAGAAGCTAGCCTATGGTATGATTGTTGTATGATGAAGTTGTCCTATGGACTAGAACCCTCCGGTTTATATAGGCACCGGATAGGGTTAGGGTTACACAGAGTCGGTTACAATGGTAGGAGATCTTGAATATCCGCATCGCCAAGCTTGCCTTCCACGCCAAGGAAAGTCCCATCCGGACACGGGACGAAGTCTTCAATCTTGTATCTTCATAGTCCTGGAGTCCGGCTGAAGGTATAGTCCGGCTACTCGAACACCCCCTAATCCAGGACTCCCTCAGTAGCCCCTGAACCAGGCTTCAATGACGACGAGTCCGGCGCGCAGATTGTCTTCGGCATTGCAAGGCGGGTTCCTCCTCCAACTTCTTCAAGAAGATTTTAAACACCAAGGATAGTGTCCGGCTCTGCAAAATAAGTTTCCACACATTGCCATAGAGAGAATAATATCAACACAAATCTAATCTGCTAACGTATTCCGCAGCGTGACACCACACTATGGCCAAGTCCTTTACTCGAATTGTTTTTACTTTTCCACCTCAGCACGTTTTGCGAGGCGGTTTCCTTGGCACGTCTTGTCAAAGGAGAGATCATGTGCCCCCTTTTACGGGATTCTCATCAATACGGACGTGGGTAACCCAACTGCGCCATTTATGACGGCGCTTGGGAGGCAAGCGAGTTTCACTAGGCTGGTGGGGACGCACAACCGCATCCGCCCATATAAGGGGATAGGGATCCACCCTGTTTACCTACGCCTTCTTCCTCCTTTGCCTATCCATTTCCTGCGCACTCAAGCTCCAGCGCCCAAGCCTGCACTTCCTACCTCAACCTCCTCCAGCAATGTTCGGAGCGGGAGGCAAGTGGATGGTCTCCTCCGTCACGGAGGGCCATGTCAAAAAGCTAAGGAAGGCCGGATACTTGTCCAAGGACATCGCGCACCGGCTTCCCGAGGAAGGGCAGCTTCTCCCCACCCCAAGGCCCCATGAGAGGGTAGTATTCCTTCCCCACTTCCTCCGCGGACAGGGTTTCCCCCTCCACCCATTTGTCCGGGGGCTCATGTTCTACTATGGCCTGGATTTCCACGATCTGGCCCCGAACTTCGTCCTCAACATCTCGGCGTTTATCGTCGTGTGCGAGGCTTTCCTCCGCATCCGCCCCCATTTCGGCCTCTGGCTCAAGACCTTCAACGTCAAGCCCAAGGTGGTGCGCGGCAGCCAGGCGGAGTGCGGAGGCGCCATGGCGGGCAAGATGGCCAACGTCCTATGGCTCGAGGGCTCCTTCGTGGAGACCCTGAAGGGGTGGCAATCGTGGTGGTTTTACATCACCGAGCCGTGCGATCCGAAATGGATCGCAGCCCCCGAGTTCCGATCCGGACCCCCCACGCGGCTTATGTCCTGGAAAGAGACAAGCCTGTCGTGGGGCGACGAAAAAGAGGTGACCGGATTGCAGACATGCATCCAGTCCCTGGTGAGCAAGCCGATCAAGCTTGTCAATGTAGTCCAGGTCATGCTCGTCTGCCGGATCCTCCCGTGTCAACAACGGGACTTTACTCTGTGGGAGTTCGACCCGGCGCAGCACCAAACCCTTAACAGGCTCTTCGACACGACGTATGAAGACGTCTGGAAGGTGCTAACCAAAGGCGCCGAGGCTCCCACATCCGCTTCCGAGGACCACGGATACAGCTCACAGCGGCACGCTAGCGGGGTAAGCTATTTTCACCTTTTACAGGATGTTAAGTTTTTTCATAGTTTGACTCTATGCGGGATCTAAACTCCCTCACCTTTGACAGGCTTGGCGGGCGCAGTCCGGATCGATTAACTGTCTGGCTCCCTTGCCCGAAGACCCAGCCCCTACTCTCCTAGTGAAGCTGCTGGTTCCGGCGCCTTATGTGGTGCCGGAGAAGAAGGCCAAGAAGAAGAAGACCACGGGGACTCGAAAGAGTGCCCGTAATGTGGTGGTGTCGGACTCGTCATCCGACGAGTCCGAGACGCTCTCCTCCCGTGAGAACGAGGAGGATGAAGAAGAAAACTCTCCCCCTACAGCGGGGGGAGGAAAGAAAAGGAAGGCCGCCCCAACAGGGGAGGCCGAAGGGTCCAGGAAGAGGAAGACCCCTCCGCCGAACTACTCCCCCGACGCCGAAGAGGACGAAGAGGAGTGGCCAGATAGGGCCAAGCGTCCGGAGAAATCGTGAGTATTCGGATATCAGAGTAACTCATGACGTTCCTTTGTCGCACAGCTTTCCCTAATGTCGAACATAATTATGCAGCCCGCCCCGGGCCGAACTCAATGAGTCGTCGAGCGGCTCCCTGGATTCATCGGACATGAACTCAGTTCCGCCCGCTGTCTCCCCCCGCACTGCGGATGACGCCGAAGTGGCATCGCAACAAGCTCCGGGGCAAGAGGAGGTGGTCCTGGAGGAGCCGCAAGGCGACCTCCGGACCCCAGGAGTAAAGGGGACAAGACCCCCCAGGGCTCCAAGTCCGGCTTTGTGCCGGACACCGCGCCGGAATCTTCAATAGTTCCGGACCGCGGTAGGCGAACTCCTTCCAAGAGGAGCAAGCCTTCTGAGCCGGCAGCCTCTGTCCAACCGGAGGTGCCGGGCAATCTGCTGGAGGTGCTTGACGGCGCCTCCATCTACGAGGAGCACCGTACTATTATGAGTACGGTGATCCAGAAGGTTCAGTCCGCCAAGAGTGGACTGAGTGAAGCTTGCGCTAGCCTTCTAACGGGCTTCGAGGTAAGTAAAAAATATGTAAGAATATAACCGCATAGACAGTAGCCCCTGATGCTCTGTTTGGCGTTCGGAAAGAAAAGCCGAATAGAGGATCTATTAAATTTCGCAGGAGTCTAACAACAAAGAGTCAATATGCGTATGCAGGCTTCGCTGCTAGCCACCGCCGCACTGACTGCGGAGGTGGGAGCCCTGAAACAGGGACTCGAGCGGACCGAGCAAGAGCTCGGCCTTGCCAAGCGCCAGCTCGAGGAGAAAGAAGGTAAGAAATACCTTACAGAAAAAGGTGCCTATAAAAAGACGTGATTGCAAAAAATAACAGGATTGTACTGCTTATTGTAGGGGCCACGACTGAGGTGGCGACCCTCAAGCAGGCGCTGTTCGAGGCCGAAAAGAAAGCAGCCGCGGAGTGCACCGAGCGAGAGAAACTTGGGGCCCAGGTCGGTGAGGTGCGGCAAGAGCTTCAGGCTCTCATGAAAAAACATGAGAGTTTGGAGCTTGAGTCAAAGACGCAAGCGTCCGAGCTCGCGACGGCCCTTGAGACTGCCAAGTCTGCCAAGGCCGAAGCCCAAAAGGCCCTCCAAGAGTTGGAGGAGATGAAAAAGATAGCAGCGGGTAAGGCATTCTTTATGCAAAGCAGAAATATAAAAGTAAACTACTTGTTACTTACCCGAATCCGGAGCTCTCCAGGGGCATTCGCAGATCTTCCCCGCAGCGTATCCGCCGCCGCCGCATTCTACCGAGCTGAAGAGGGCAGCTCGATGGAGAAGGTGTTCTGGTCTCAGTATGCTGAGGCCGGACACCCTGTGCCCTTGAGCGACCAGCTGAAACAGCTGGTCGAGCTCCACAAGGCGGCCAAACAGGCCATGAAGGGCTTCATAGTTCGGTTGTGGCCCGGAGAGGCCCTGCCTGGGAGCTACTTCGGGCCGGTGCGGCGGCTGGTGGAGGCCTGTCCAAGGCTCGAGGTCATCAAGCGCTCCGTCTGCATCGAAGGTGCCCGTAGGGCCCTTGCCCTTGCAAAGGTGCACTGGGGTAAGCTGGACGGTGAGAAGCTTGTGAGGGGCAGGCTGCCGCCGGGGAAGGAGCATCGCAAGCCCGAGAACTACTATAAGGATGTTCTTGCGGGTGCCCGCCTTGTGGCGGATGAGTGTACCAAGGATGTAATTTTTGAATGAACTCGCTCGTGTTTATCCTGTGCGCTGAAAACTTGTTCATATGCGCTAAGCAATGCTTGTTGAATTTAAAATATTACTTTCTGTGCGACCGTTTATCAAAAAATTGAGAGATGGCCAGTCGTCGGCTTCTGCCCCCATGCCACTAGTGCTGGGGTGTTCGGGATAAACCTGAGCGCTCTTTTTACCATAGTTGGGTCCTTCGAGGGAGGCGCTCAGCACAACGAACCAGGCAATCGGACTATAATGCTTGAACACTCTCACTTAGCCATAGAACTCTATAATTTTAAATTTCGGCAAAGCCCCTAGTTCGGGGTGCTATCCACGCCTTGGCCGGACAAAGCCGGCTCCTCGCTCGAAGCGGCATAAGTCTTTAGGGACTGGAAAAACCTCTCGAACAGCGACCGGTCTCTCGCCTCATCATGACAGTCAGTTTTAGCTTTCTCCACTGAGGTGCTTAACCCAGCTCAACTAGGGCACAATCGCAGTGGTTCTCCTAGTGCTACCTTAGCCGATATAGCGGAACGTAAGGCACCAAAACATAGGAGCCGGGCAAACCCAACTATTGACCCAAATCATGATTCGGAGCCGATGCATATAGTGCTATAAGTTCGGGGTGCCGCACTTGTGAAAGTGTACGGGCTTCTCACACCATATTGAGGGGTACTGAAGCCCCTGGCGTGTTTGCCGTACCATGGTGTACTGGTGCAACATGTCATTTAATAAACATATATATGAAAGGAGGATAATGCAAAAAATAGACAAAAAGCTATGCATTGTTTATAGAAAGGCTTCTATCAAAGCAGAACGATACAAGTAGTGCGATAAGCAAAAGATATTGGGCTATTTAACATGTCCTGGCCAGGAGCAGGCCGCGGAATTGTATGCCAAAACAGGTATACTGCTCGTAACAGAGACCACCTGGGAGTTCCATAATGCGGCATGGCTTGTCTGCTTCCCTGGATCTTGCATCGTTTGTGCGGCAGTTGAATTGCCGAACAGGTCGTCCGAAGTATGGAGTCCTGAAAGTAAGAGAAAAAAAATTCGGCAGCCCCTAGTACGTTTTAAGCCGTATTTTGGGTTTGCCGTTATTATGCCCCTTCCCTTGTGCCCATGGTATTTCAAGAGTGTAGTTATGTACACGAGGCACTGGTTTCGCTATGTCGTGAGGGCTGGGGTTGGGGCCGCATTGCTACGCCTGCTCAGAACGTGCCAGGTGGTCTTGTTGTAGGTTACTCCGGGCGCGCTAGGCAGTGTCTGGCTTTTTAACGGCCGGACTGGAGAATTGCCTAAGAAGGCTGCTTTGTACTTCCGCTGCGAGGGCCGCCGTGTGCTCCTCCGTACGGAGGGAGCGTTCGGTGTTTCCGTTGACCGTGATTACTCCTTGAGGGCATGGCATCTTGAGCTTGAGATATGCGTAGTGCGGCACCGCATTGAACTTTGCAAATGCGGTTCGCCCGAGCAGGGCGTGATAGCCACTGCGAAACGGGACTATATCGAAGATTAACTCTTCGCTTCGGAAATTGTCCGGAGACCCGAAGACCACTTCAAGTGTTACTGAGCCTGTACAGTTGGCCTCTACACCTGGTATAACGCCTTTAAAGGTCGTTTTTGTGGGCTTAATCCTCGAGGGATCTATGCCCATTTTCCGCGCTGTATCCTGGTAAAGCAGGTTCAGGCTACTTCCGCCATCCATGAGGACTCTTGTGAGATGAAATCCGTCGATAATTGGGTCGAGAACCAACGCGGCGAAGCCGCCGTGATGGATGCTAGTGGGGTGGTCCCTTCGATCAAAAGTGATCGGGGAGGAGGACCATGGGTTGAACTTTGGGGCGACTGGCTCCATCGCGTATACATCCCGTAGCGCACGCTTCCGCTCCCTCTTGGGAATGTGGGTTGCGTATATCATGTTCACCGTCCGCACTTGTGGGGGAAAAACCTTCTGTCCACTGTTGTTCGGCGGCCTGGGCTCCTCCTCGTCATCGCTATGCAGCCCCTTGTCTTTTTTATTTTTGGCTCTTAGCTTGCCTGCCTGCTTGAACACCCAACAATCCCTGTTGGTGTGATTGGCTGGCCTTTCGGGGGTGCCATGTATCTGGCACAAGCGGTCGAGTATTCGGTCCAAACTGGACGGGCCCTGAGTATTCTTTTTGAATGTCTTTTTCCGCTGACCGGATTTATAGCCTCTGAATCCGGCATTAACTGCCGTGTCTCCGTTGTTGTCGCTGCTAACGCGGTGCTTTTGCTTATTCCGACGTGTCCTGCCACTTTTGTCCTTGGTATCTGAATTACCAGGGTTCTTTGCTAAGTTGTTAATGCGAGCTAGCCAGCTGTCTTCTCCCATGCAAAAGCAGGTCATGAGTGTCGTGAGGGCTGCCATGGACTTCGGCTTTTCCTGTCCCAGGTGCCGGGCAAGTCAGTCGTCGCGGATATTATGCTTGAAGGCTGCTAGGGCCTCTGCGTCCGGACAGTCAACTATCTGGTTTTTCTTTGTTAGGAACCATGTCCAGAATTGCCTGGCCGATTCCTCTGGCTGCTGAATTATGTGGCTTAAGTCATCGGCATCCGGTGGTCGCACAT